>NC_037671.1:65252390-65386112 GCF_003255815.1 Theropithecus gelada | reverse complement strand
CCCCCCCAAAAAAAAAAAAAAAAAAAAAAAAAAAAAAGAATCTATCACCCTGAATATCAGATACTGGTTGATAAAAGGAGTTGCTGCTGCCCTATCATTGTAAGCAGAAAAAAAAAAAAAAAAGAAAAGTTTTATATGCAATAGTCAAGAGCTTTAATAGTAGTGGACCGTGATTTTGTTCTTAGAGAGAAATATTTCAGATGAGGAGTTAGATCTTTCCTTTCTCTCATGTCCAGTAGTCAAACTCCTTAGATATGGAATCCCCAGCTTCCTGGCATATGTCTATTTCTCTCACATTTCTCATAAGTTGCCAAACAGAGCAGAATGACTTGGGGAACTTGGGGAGATCAATTTGTCTACATATTGTGCTTCTTAATTTGAATGCTTACAATTGCCATGAATATTTGAAGAAAAATAATCCTTTGGTATGAAATACATCTCTGACCAAGTATGATTTCTCAAACAATAATATTTCTTGATATAAATGCATTTATTTTTACATAAATAATAAAATGTGTCAAAATATTAATTAGCAGTTATACAGAGTATTGCAATAGCTTCCTGTTTTGTAAAATTGCACATTATATCTTTTATTTATTGTAAGAGTTAGTGTGTAGAGAAACTTCAACCTGGGGCACATGAATATTCACCCAGAGAAATTTCAATGTGGGCCAAATGATAATCCATTGTCGATTAATATGCTTTATGTACCTATAGAATACATTAGGCTAACACCCATTTGATCATTGTGAAACTGGAGATGACTGATTTTATTCCAGTTAATAAAAACTGACTTTGTTATACAATTTGACTAATTGTAAGTACATATATACTCTACTACTTTCAGAATTCATCTTGAGAAAAAGACTGATTTATTCAATTAGAATAAAGTAGCTTTCAGAAGTATGTGACATGAGACAAAAATTAAAACCTAAGGAAGCAAAGGCTTAAAGCTTGATATTAGGGTCTTGTAAAGGATCAGTCCTGACAAATTAAAAACAGAAACTTTTGGCCGGGCCCAGTGGCTCACCCCTGTAATTCCAGCACTTTGGAAGGCTAAGGAGGACAGATCACGAGGTCAAGAGTTCGAGACCAGCCCAGCCAACATCGTGAAACCCTGTCTCTACTAAAAATACAAAAAATTAGTCGGGTGTGGTGACACGCGCCTGTAGTCTCAGCTACTGAGGAGGCTGAGGCAGGAGAATTGCTTGAACCCAGGAGACAGAGGTTTCAGTAAGCCGAGATCACACCATTGCACTCCAGTCTGAGTGACAGGGCGAGACTTCTTCTCAAAAAAAAAAAAAAAAAAAAAAAGAGACACTTTCTTCAAGGCAGCAGGATTGCCCATAAAGACTCTCCTGTTTGGGGCTAACACACAGTGTTTAAAGGCTAAAAAGGGCCATTTTAAAGCATTATACATTTTACACAACAAGAAATTAAGAATTTAGAATATGTCCCCACTTGCCCAGATCACATAGATATTATTGATGGAATTAAAGTAGAGCCTAGTAAAACCAGTACAGATTCTAGTACACGCTCTACCAAAGTATACACTGTTATGTACAAAAACAAGTGAAGAAAAAAGAAATAAGACTCAAAATGGATTCATACCAAGCCTACTGTATATAAGAGGTAACATTAAGTGTGGTTAAGGAATAAAGGCACGAAAAGCCTGAAATAAGCAACATTTGAAAAGGCAAATGAAGACTTGATAGGGTAGCTATTAAAGTAACTCTTCATATACAACAAAAATCTTCTTACGACTGACCTGTAATATATCAGTTACCATTTGTCAGAGAAAAAAAATATTGATTTTACTATTCCACATTCCTTTACATATTCCTAATATATTCCTTTATATATATTGTGAGGACAAACACATCCCCTTTTCTCCAAATATTTTCAATAAAATTTCCAGTGTTCACAGATCCACATAATCAAAAACAAATGTACATTCACTTCTTATAACATGCTTTGCGTATTATAAAATTATATTTTTGGTCTAGTTGTAGATGAATTCATAGCTGAAATTGTTTTTTACCAATATTACAACTATGACTCTAGAAATACTATAATTTCTTACATATATTTATATAATATTGTGGCAAATATTTGTGTGTATTTAGGGGTGTGTGTGTGTGTGTGTGTGTGTGTACATGTTGATATTTCAAAATTGTTAACCTGATATTCACTAAAATGTATTTCTTGCAGTTATCTTGTATTTCTTTGGAGGCAAATAATTTTAAATATTGATATAGTACAAATATAGGTTAGTTTGAATCTTGTTAGGTGTTAAATATAGTTGAGAACAGTGTTGACTAGAAACATAACTATGCTGAATATTAATGTATCGAAATTCTTAATCTGATTCATTACTGGGTGAAGAAAGAAAACTCATCAAAGTAATTTCTTTTTTCTAAAGAAAATGAAGCACAATCCTACAAGATTAAAAATGTGTAAGAAAACACACAGAAGAATTTAAATCATATTAAATGTTTAAACGCGTTCAAACATACCTCAAAACATATGTTCTGCAATGAAATTTTGCATGTTTAAAACAAGGTATAATCATTAAAATACAATTAAAATCGTGTCATAACATAAAAGAAAAGCTACCATAAGGATATTGTGAGTAGTATTAGGTGCCAGATTTACCTGAAAAAATTCTCATCATTCTTTATCTTCAGCAGTAGAATATGGGCACTAGGGAAATTGCTATGTGTTTTTTTTCATCTGTCATCTAAACCATTGACACAAGGGCAAAATGTAACAAGTGGGAACACCTTATGGACTTGGAAACTTTGTGGAGTTTCAGTTTTATAAAGCTAAAAATAAATTGTTAGTGACACACAAAAGCATGACAGTCCTGTTTTTATTTGTGCATTGTTTCAAGCAAAATTTAAAATGTAAGCTTAACCAAAGTACGTCGGTTAGCACTGTAACAAAAAGACTTTTCAAAGAGGTATTAATTTTGTTAGATTTAATTGTTTCCTAAAGAAATCTACTGCCATCATTCATTCAGCTTTCTTATCCTTATAAAATGAAATGGATAGCAAAAGAAAAGAGGATATAAGGAAAGAAAGAAGAGAGGGAGTGAAGGTTTCTTATTCCATTTGCACTGTTCTAAAGGAATACCAGAGGCTGGGTAATTTATAAAGAAAATAAGTTTATTTGGTTCACAATTCTTCAGACTCACCATGCTGGCAAGAAGCATGGTGCCAGCATCTGCTTCTGGTGAAGGTTTCCTGAAATTTCCATTCATGGTGGAAAGCAAGGAAAGCAGGCATGATTTGGCAGTGGAAGAAAGCAAGAGATGGGAGGAGGTGCCAGACTCTTTTTAACAGTCTGTTCTTCCAGGAACTATTAGAGCAAGGATTCATTCATTACCACAAAAATGACACCAAACTATTCATGAAGAATTCACCGCCATGATCCAAACACATCTCACCAGACCTCACCTCCAACGCTGGGTATTAAATATCAACATGAGATTTGGAAGGGACAAATATCCAAACCATATCAGAAGGAGTAAGGAAGGAAGGCAGATTTAGCATATATGATTTGAGTAGGTGTCTTGGGGGAAACTTCAAAATCAATAACTTTCTAAGTCTAGAGTATAAGGATATCGCCAAGAAGGATAAATTACAAGGTAAGGATAATACCAAAAATAGAGCATCGAGCAGACCTAAGGTTTCTGGTAGATTAAAATATGCATCTATCCATGGAAAATGATTTACCCAACAAAAGTTTAAATTTGAAAAAGTAGACTTCTAAACATTATTATTACCAATGTAAAAACAAACTGCAAGAGCCAAAACTTAAGCAAATAATAGAGTGGGAAGAAAGCAAATAAAAAGGACCTAACCATGATCAAAATGTTTGAAATAATTGTCAAAAATGATACTGAATGCCTCCTTTAAATTTAAAAGTATTATATTATAGTGTAGCAGGAGAGATTGCATATAGGATGGGAAATACTTTCTGTGGAATCAACTACATTCACAGTTGTCTTGAATTTTAGTGAATCATTAAAAATCTTTTTGTTTTATGTTTTCAGATATGTACCTTTTTCATAGCTCTATTCCTTTGGTTAAAATGTGTCGTGAGAAGTCCTTTTAGTTTTAAGCTAGGAAAAGTAAGTTTCTTGGAGTAATCAGCAACCCAAAAAGGTCTAGATATGAAGAGAATTGAATTAGGATTTCTCAGACAGTCATAAACACATTAGATTTATCAAACCTAGAACTGAATAATTTGAACAGCTTCAGAACTTGATTCTTCATCTAAATTCAGGATGTGGGAGGAAAATACTCATTAGTCTACAATATGAGTTAACTAGATGAATTGAGTGGCAGCATAAAATAAAGAAAAGCTGAAGTAATTTTAATATGAGAATATTTTACATGTAATTGAAGATGTGCTCTGCTCCTATTACTGTGAAAGAAACTGCCTACATGTCTTGGCCTATCAAGTATGCAGAATGAAAATATTTGTCAGCATTTGTCAACAAAGAGCACAAAATGCACAGACATGCACACACATTTAAGAGCAACACAAATTTGTTTTACTGATACATATTTCAATATACTTAAAATGTTTGAATCAGTAATTCTAAAAACCGAGTTTTTATTGACTTTTATGGGAAATACTTAAATATTTATTAAAAAAAAGTTTAACATTTAATTTTTCCACATATATGTACACATATGCCAATACCACAAACCTACACATACACACAAGCACACAGCACACACCACACACAAAATACATTCACTTACCTTACAAGATCATATGCATCAATAGAAGAATTAGCAAATAGAAGGTGCATTTCTCTCAAACACTTTATCATAAATTCCAATGATATATCAAACAAATGGGACTGGTTTGGTATGCTTAATTTTGAACATACAGTGTCATATTCAAATGGAAAGTGGCAAAAAATGAGCAAAATTCAGAGAGAAGCATTATTCATCGTGTTCTACAAGGTGCTATGCTGGACAATATATTCATTATCTCACTGGTCCCATCATTAAAATATTGATAACTTGCATTACAAGTCTGTTTGATTCTTCTGTAGAGTAAAGACTACAATATTTTGATAACATCTGCGTTAATTTATTTTAGAGTTAAAAATGCTACATTCCATTTCCATAGTTAAAACAAGCTACACGTTTCTTGTGTTATATTGCATCAAGTTTTCTGAATAACAATAGTCCTAACAGATGCCTTATGGAAAAATTATTGGCTGTGGTCATATAACTTTAAAACATCATAATAAACACATTTCTTGGAAATTCAAAGTGAATATTTGCGTTTTAAAAGATCTGAGGAGGTGCGGTGGCTCACACCTGTAATCCCAGCACTTTGGGAGGCCAAGGCACGTGAATGACGAGGTCAGGAGATCGAGACCATCCTAGCTAACACGGTGAAACCCTGTCTCTACTAAAACTACAAAAAATTAGCCAGACATGGTGGTGGGCGCCTGTAGTCCCAGCTACTCAGGAGGCTGAGTCAGGAGAATTGAGTGAACCCAGGAGGGAGCTTGCAGTGAGCCGAGATCGCGCTACTGCACTCCAGCCTGGGCGACAGAGAGAGACTCTGTCTAAAAAAAAAGAAAAAAAAAATCTGAGGAAACATGTTTTAAAATATTTATTTATATCATAAAGCTCTTCTTTGCGCTAATTCTTTCTTTTTAAAAAAAAAAAAAAAACATTTTTAAAGATTCTTCAGAATAACTGTTTTAAACTGTACAAAGTTTGTGGACAAAGACATCGTCATATTTATATGTAAATAAACTTTTCCTTACATGGGAAATAACAGGTTTTAATTAAGCTTTTACTGAACAAATAGAACATTTAAATGACACGTTTTATCTTCATGAAACTTCATGAAGCATCTATTACCTTCATATGTGGAGAGTATTTAGAAGGTAACCTTGTTGGTGCAAATACTTAAAAATTGGCAGTAATTCAAATAAAATGGCAGACATTTATGCAGTTTTCATTTTAATGAATAGTGAATGTCTACACAAACCTATCACATGCCAACCACAAGCAGTAGATACAGTTTTTTGGTCCTGAAAGCATTATGTAGCAATCCTTGGAAATAAAATACTTAAACTACTATTACTCCTAACCAGTCCTCACACATAATTGTGAAGCTCACCATTGTATTTCACACCTAGCTGTCTGTTTTGTGATGTATCTTCTGTTAGAAATCTTCACCAATATCCTTCAACTGAATATCATGTCATTTTTCTACATTCTAATGAAGCATCACTTTCATCTTTGAAGCACTTTTTGATAACTGCCTGCACCCTCTCACCCAAAAAGTTTAATTATCTCCATAACTCTTTTTCTGTACTTTGTGGTATTCAATGCTTCTATGCCTACACACATACACAAATACACAATAGTTTATTTATTATTTACATATTTATTATTTACATATATATACAGACATATATAGAGAAAAAAACTTTAAGAAATAAGATGAATAACAAATTTCAGATATATGTTTTCTTCCACATATTCTATATTTTTAGGTTTTACTGTACTATTATACTTTTTATTTCAGTTTTTAATGAGGTGCAAGGTATGGACAGAGATTCAGTTTTCTGCATAAGGATGTCCAATATTTTAAATAGGACTCACAATGACACATAACTATGCTCTGAGTTACTATCTTAACATTGTTGAAACTTTCAATCTATGAACATGGTACACCTCTATGTTCATATGGGTCTTTTTAAATTTTTTTGTCATTAATTTTTAGTGTTCAGTATAGAATTCCTGAGCACATTTTGTTAGCTTATACTTAACAAACTCGTGTTATTCCAATATGTTATATAATTCAATTAGATTTATGATACTGGGAAAGAGTTAATATATAAATAATGCATTTTAAAAAAATTAACTTCAATTGTTCATTGTTAACATAAAGAAAAACTATGTTTTCTTTATATTTGCTCTATATCAATGCCTACCTAAATTATGAGTTTATAGACATTTCTTTATTGGTTCCCATATGATTATCCACATAGCTCTCTCTCTTCTACAAATAAAGACAGTTTTCTTTTTTCCTTAACAATCTGGAAGTTCATATTTCTAGCTTATTGGACATCATAAGAGTGTCAGTATAATGTTAATTAGAAGTGGTAGGAATAGATACCCTTGCCTTGTTTTCAGTTTTAATTATAAAAAGTATTTCATCTTTTATCAGTAGTTTTGATATCAGCTGTAGATTTGTGATGTTATTTATAATGTTAAGGAATTTCTATCCCTACTTTGCTGAGAGTATTAATCAGAAATAGTGTTGAGTTTTGTCAAATATTTGTATACATTAATTGAAACACTTATACCACTTTTTCTTTAGTCTGTTCATATGATATTTTGAAGGCTTTCAAAAGTTAAATTACCTTTACATTACCAGAATAATCCCCATTTGATCTTTGTATATTTTATTTTTATACATTGCTGGATTCTACTTGCTACAAGAGTGTATTTGTTAGATTCTATTCTTTTGTTGATGATGTTTGCTTCCATGTTTATGAATAACATATAATTTTACATTTTTATAATTACTTGATTTCATTTTAAAATCAATAGTGGTTTCACAAAAACTGTTTCTGAAGAATTACTCTAATTTCTTTTCAAAATATTTTGTAGAATTCATTGGTGAAAAGATCTTGCCCAGGAATTTTCTTTTATAGAAAGGTTTAGCTATTTTAGCTATGAATTAATGACTTTAACAGACTTAAGACCATTGAAGTGCTCTCACTTGCTCTCTTTCTCTCACTTTTTGAATGAACACTCCTTTTCAAGAAATTAAACCATAGTAAGTTGTAGAATTAGTTAGCATAAATTATTTCATATTTTTTATGATCTTTTTACTCTCTATGGTGTTTGTAGTTATATTCCCTTTTTCATTTATTGGGTTCTTAAGTAATTGTCTTTATAATTTTTTTAGAGATTTTGGTTGTAATCGTCAGTGAAATATATAGGCTGTGGTGAGCTTACCTCACCATTTAGAAGCAGAACCACGGCTTTTAATTTTTATGTCAACAAATGTATCTGTTATTTATGCCTTTTGTGTTCCCATTGTGTTTAAGAAGTTCTCAAGAAACATAATTCAGCTCAACATTCAGTTCAGTACATTATTTAAAATATGTGTTAAGTTAGCTACTAGATTAGATGAATACACATGAAATGTTTTCTAAGTCAAAAATTGCTTATGCATCTTTTTTTTTCATTTAAGGAATAGTTTTTCTATAAAGAATTTATATGGCTGTTTGAACCTGTAGACGTTTTGAATTATTTTATATTTGTTGGTGTAAAAACTGTAGTAGTTTAACAGATACAATTTAATTTTCTAATAAAAATAATATAAAATACTAGCTTTCTTAATATATCTGTGTCTATAAAATGGACACTTCAGAGCATTTAAAATATAAACTACTGGTCACAAAGTTTTTAAAAATTTTTTATTGGATTCGTAATTGTAGATTCCAGGATGAGCCACTGGTTTTTCCAATATTTTATATAATTCAATTAGATTTATAATACTGGGAAAGAGTTAATATATTAAAATCTTTTTGATATCTTTAGGTATCATAATTCTATAAGTCCACATGGTAATTAACTAATTATAAGCTGTCAGCATATGATTGCTGACATTTGTAATATTTTGTAATTACATAATTTGGCATGATTACAATTATAAAAAGGATACATGGTAATTGACTAGAATTACTTTTAGTTTTTCAGAAACACAAAATTGTGTTCTATATTAAGACAAGGAATAAAATGTAGAACATTTGGTTCTATCTGAACAGGTATTTGAAAAAAAAATGATAGTACTTAAAATGTTAATTAGATTTTTTATTTGTATTTATATAATATCTTAATATGTTTCATTTAATATTATATTTACCTGATTCTGTTGAAATATATGGAACATAATTATTTAATATGGAGGCAACATTATTCTTTGCTTTGACTTTTTTTTATTTTAGTAACTAAGTTATTTTGCATCTTAGTGAAATAAATGAACCAAAAAAAGTGACAAAGAGTGACATTTCTGGACATAATTGCAAGTTTATTATTCACTGATAAAATTCAAAGTTCACTAATAATAAAACATAAGATTTCCTATACACATCCTACCTGATCTTTGTTCTTATATGTTTGATGAAGGGGATAGTGTGCTTTGTGAACAAAAGAAGTTAATATGAAAAAGCATGCTGTATACAAAAGTGAGCTTATAATTCTGACATGCAGATTTATAGAGACCAGAAATAGCAAAAAATGCTGATTTTACTAAAATAATACTTAATTCTCTTTAAAGAAATAAGTAAAAAACTACAGTATTTTATTTTTATAGAATGTTTTAATTTCTGATCAAAGTAATTATAACTGGTGTTCTTTTTTTCTTTAATGGTTTATTGCAGCCAGTAAAACTGAAATTCTCTCTTAATCTCTCCCCACCATCAATCCTATAAATCACTCAAAAGAAGATGTAAAACTGGCATTTATTTACCTCTTATTCTGTATCAGAAAATATCTTTAGTACTCTGAATTCCTCATCTCAGTGACAGTAAATTCTTACCTTTTCCACTACACTGCCCTTCTTTGACCTATCACCTAATTCAGTAACGATTACAGAGGTATTTTTCATTGATAAAATTATACAGAAATTATATGCATTATTAATAGATATATAACAAAAATGTCATTTAATTTACATCACAATTCACTTATGTTGTTAAAGTCTAATTTTTAAATGTTATTCGCTAAGAGCATATATTCTATTTCATTAAAATTTTTAAAAATAGTTAAGTATATGTGTGATGGCTGCAATGAATGAAACTGGAGCATTTTTCAATCTGTTGTTTTAAATAAACACTAGATTCATACAACACTCAATTGCACAATTATTGAATATAGCCAGAGGTTTTCAATTTAGAAATAAGGCAATTTTTAAGAATGCATATGAAAGTCAGCTACAGACAGTGTTTTATCTTATAGTTCATAATAGACCCATTTTTTGATCTCAGCAATGGACTTAGTTTAAGTTATATAAGCAACAGAACCTTTTAGAGTAGATGAAAAATTGATCAGAGAAAACAATCATGACCTTACAATCCTCTTAAATTGCCTGCCTGTCTTTTCATTTGTTTGTTTTGTGTGTGTGTGTTTGTGGTTTCTTTTTAATATTTATTTAAAGGACGGAAAGCACCTTTTGAGCAGCTCTGCTCCTGAAGGCAAGTCACCAAATGCGATGGTTGCTGGGAAACGATTGTATTAAAATTATGGTATTGAAAGTCAAACTTTCAGCCCATGAACACACAATAACAGAAAGAAAAATATAATACGGAATCCAGGGCTTCAAAATGTAAGTTAGTAAAAAGGAGATTAAATATAGGATCTCCTATAAAAATATAGGAGATTATTTTCTTTATTTAAATGCAGTATTTGTAATCTTTAAAACACATTATCTCTTGACAATTAAACAATTTTACCTTTTTTACTAACATAGTTATTGTAAAAGAGTTAAATTTTACTGTAATGATGTCAATTAGGTTAATGAGATATTAATATCATAATTCTAATAAATGATGAATAATGGAATTGTTGAAATCTTTGTTTCCCTTAAAGGATAGTGATTTTATTGAAAATAGTAAAAAAAAGAATATTACCTCTGGAAAACTATTTTTTAAATAGTATTATAATTGACTATATCAAATTACTTATCTCATTTAGACACATTATATTCTAGAATATTTTGAATATGAAATTTTCAAACTTTTCCAGAGACTCTGCATGAATTTTGAAAGAGGGAACTGGTAAAGGAAGACAAGCTATACCTCTGTGATTTAGGTTTTTAGAAATAATTTTCTAATGTTTAAAAATGGGATTGAGACTTTTATTGGAGAAATGTGGAATAGATACAATATTTTCATTTTTGAAATTTTTTTTTGCTACATACAATGAAACTCCCCAGACATTTTACGTAAAGCAAGCAAAGCAGAAAATGTGAGACAAAATAAATAAATAAATAAATGCCTAGGGACCTAGAGAGAGCAGGACTTGCACAACAAGGTAGAGAATTCCCTGTGTTTTTATATTTTTTCTTCATATGTTCCAGACTTGGATCTGAAGAAGTTGGTAACCTGAGAACATTAATAAGCATAGACAAAATAATTGTCAACCAAAGGCTATTCTCTCTGACAAAAGGATCAGGAAAGAATTAGGTTAGCAGACACAAACGTTTAGACAATAACCTCTTTACGCTAGCCAACCACTGAAGAAAAACTATGGCTCCACCCACAAACACATCAGCAAAGATCAAACAGGGAACCTACATATTTACCCTTACTAAACTGTAATGACATACTTGAACATCTCACTGGGGCACTGTCAAAGAAGACGAAGTCTGGACTTTTATCTCCTTCAGTCAATAACAAGGCCACCACATCAGTAGTGTCACTAAAAATCATGCATGGATCTTGAAATCCCACCATCAGTCATCATAATGAGGCTTTTCATCCCTCCTTTGAGGGGTGGTATCAAAGAAGGTCTAATCTAGAGTTAAGTCATTCAACCATTGCCCAGTTGTAATGGCTGCACACTCAACATAATATCAGTGGATACTAAATGAGAGATAGTCTCCAATCTCTACCCAGTAATAATGAGGAGCCCCATATCTAAGAATCCAGGGCAGCCTAGTGAGGAAACTGGGCTTCTACCTCTATCTGGCAGGAATTATGTGGCATTTCCAATCTCCTGTTGAAGTGAGACATCAGTGAAGGTCAGCTACAAAAGAAGGTTTAATTAATACCCAGAGTTCCAGAACACAATACACAAATCTCTGTGCTGCAATCAGAAATTACTTGTTGGACCAAGAATAAGAGAGTCTCAAAATCAATGTAAAAGGACAATCAACACATGAAACACCAAGAAGATAGAGATGTTAGAATTATCTGTCAAAGTTTTTAAAGTAGTTATGGTAAAAAATGCTTTAGCAAGTAATTATGAACAGATTTGGGGTGGGGAGGGAAGCTTCAGCAAAGAATTGGAAAGTCTAAATAAAGCAATGAAAGATATAAAGAAAGATTAAATAAAAATTTTAGAACCCAAAACTATTTTAAAGAATAAAATGTTTGGTGGATAGGTTCAAGGGTAGAATACAGGTGATGTAAGAAAAAAAAAAAAAAAACAGAAAATAGAGCAATAGACATTACCCAATCAGAATAACAGAGAAAACAGACTGAGAACAAAATGAACAGAGCCTCAAAGAACTCTAGGAGTATAACAAAAGATCGATAATATATGTCATTGAAGTCACAGAAGCAGAAAAGAAAGACAGTGGAACTTTAAAAGTACTCTAAGATATAGTAAATGAAAAGTTTCCACATTTGACAAGCAAATCAAGCAACATATTCAATAAAATGAGTGAATACCAAACTCAAAGATAATCCAAACCAAGATGCCTCGTAATTGAATACCTGAAAATAAAGATACATAAAAATGACAGACAAAATAGAGAAAAAACAATGTGAGTGATGGCTGACTTCGCATCAGAAGCTATGAATGCCAGAAAAAAGTGGAATATATTTCAAGTGCTTAATGAAAAGAAATATCAACCCCAAAACATACACAAAACAAAAACAGTCTTCTGAAACGAAGGGGAAAGAAAAATATTGTTTTAGGAAAAAAAATAAAAACCTAAGATAACTTATCACCAACAGAATTATCCCAAAAGAATTGCTGAAGGAAATTAAACCAAAAATAAGTTAAAAAGAAGACAACTTAGAACATCAGTAAGGAAAACAGAACATGATAAGAACACTGCATTTAAGTAAACCTCTTGAGGTCTCTAGAGTACATTAGGTGTTTTTTGTTTTTTAGATTTTTTTTTTTTTTTTTTTTTTTTTTTTTTTTGAGGCAGAGTCTCACTGTCACCCAGGTTGGAGTGCAGTGGCGTGATTTCGGCTCACTGCAACCTCCACCTCTCAAGTTCAAGCGATTCTCCTGTCTCAGCCTCCCATGTAGCTGGGATTACAGGTTAAAGCAAATTTTTTGAAAATTGGCTAAAATAGTTCTAATTGATGTAGCAAAAATATTTGACAATTATTTTATAACCTGGAGAGGATAAAGGGATACAAAAAGAGATAACATTTTTACACTTCACTTAAATTGAAAATATGCCAATAACAGTATAGTGTGATAAATAATGTATATGTTTAACATCTAGGTCCACCAATAAACAAGCTATACAAAGAAATACACTAAAAACCTTATAAATAAATAAATATAAAATTAAAACTAAGTTAAATAAAATAGCAGACTTAGGCTTAATGTATGAATAATTACATTATAAGTAAGTCATATAAATGCACTACTGAAAATGTGGGAATCATCAGTGTATTCTAAAATATCACCCAACGCTATGCTATCTACAATAAATTTACTTCAAATATAACACTATAGGTAGCTTAAAAATAAAATGATGGGAAAAGATATATCAAGCAAACATTAATCAAAAAGAAAAGAATCTATAGTAATAATATGTAAAGCAGAATTCACAGTAAAGAAAATTACCAGAGGCAAAGAAGAATACTGCCTGTGATAAAAGGGCTTATAAAAGCAGAGCGTTTCTCGGCCTGACACAGTGGCTCAGACCTATAATCTCAGCACTTTGGGAGGCCAAGGTGGGCATATCACCTGAGGTCAGAAGTTTGAGAACAGCCTGGCCAACAAGGTGAAACCCCAACTCTACTAAAAAGGCAAAAATTACCCCGGCATGGTGGTGTGCACCAGTAATCCCAGCTACCCAGGAGGCTGAGGCAGGAAAATTGCTGGAACCTGGGAGGTGGAGGTTACAGTGAGCCGAGATCACGCCACTTTGTTCCAGCCTGGGTGACAGAGCAAGACTCCGTCTCAAAAGAAAAAAAAAAGTGTTTATCAAGGGTTTAATGTGTGCACTAGAATACAGCACTGCAAAATATTTGAGACAAAAGCTGACAGAACTGAGAGAAAAGGCAGGTTCACAATTATACTGAATTGACTCTATATAAACTAACTTTCTTCTCTTAACAATTGATAGAACAGCTTGACAAAAGTCATCAGAAATATAGAAGAACACAATAGCACCATCAAACAATTGAATCTAATCAAAATGTATAGGACACTCCAACAGCAGCAGAACATATGCTCATTTCATATGCCTGTAAGACATTTACCAAAATAGACCTACCAGAGGCCATAAAACAAATTTCAAAACATTTTAAATAATTGAAATTATATAGCATATGTTTGCTGACCACAAGTTAAGCAAACTAATAAAACAGAAAGATAATAGGAAACTCTCTAAACTCTTGGTAACTGAAAAGCAAAATTCTAAATAAAGGTTGAAAATCCCTAATCTGAAAATACAAAATCTGAAATGCTCTAAAAGCTGAAACTTTTGAAAGTCAACATGACACAACAAGTTGAAATTTTCACACTTGACCTCATGTGACTGGTCACAGTTAAAATAGTTTCATACACAAAATTATTTTAAAATGTTGTATAAAATTACTTTAAGTCTATGTCTATAAGATGCATATGCAACATAAATGAATTTTTGTGCTGAGACTTGGGTACTATCCCCAAGATATCTCATTATGTATATGCAAATATTCCAAAATATGAAAAACTCTGAAATCTGAAACATTTCTGGTCCCAAGAATTTTGGATAAGCGATACTCAGCTTGTAATCTATAGATTTAAAAAAAATTTGGACACAACCGAAGCAGGATTGAGAAGATAGTTGGAACAAAATTCATATATTAGAAAAAAACGAGAAGTCTCAGATCAATAATTTAAGGTCTTACTTCAATAATCTAAAAAAAGGAAGAACATAAACTTTAAGCAAGCAGGCAAAGGGAACAAGATCAAAGCAGAAAATAATAAAATTGAAATCAGGCTGGGAACAGTGGCTCATTGCTGCAATCCCGTCACTTTGGGAGGCCAGGCGGTAGATGACCTGAAGTCAGGAATGAGAGACCAGCCAAACCAATATGGTGAAACCTGCTCTCTACTAAAAACACACACAAAAAAATGAGCCAGGCATGGTGGCTGGTGCCTGTAATCCCAGCTACTAGGCAGGTTAAGGCAGGAGAATAGCTTGAACCCAGCAGGCGAAGGTTGCAGCGAGCCTAGATCACTCCATTGAACACACTCCAGCCTAAGTGACAGCACGAGACTAAATCTCAAAAAAAAAAAAAAAAAAGCAGAAAAATAATAAAGAAAATTAATTAAACAAAAAGACAATTCTTTGAAAAGATTAATAAAATTGACAAACTTCTAGACAGAGTGGTAAAGTAAAAAAGGGAAAAAAATACACACTGCTAATTATGAGAAATGCCTTTTTTTGGATTCTTCTGATTTCTGGCTGCTTCATTTTCTTTTCATGAATCATGACCAAATTCTACTGTTGATGTTTTAATGAGTCTGAAATTTGAACTTTTAAATGATTTAGGCTATAATATTTTTAATATTAATTCAGTCTTATGTCATTAAGTTGTATTTATTAAACATTTATATATTTTTACTTGTTTGCTTATATAAATAATACATGTGCATATAGAAATACAAATTCAAATAATATGTTACTATTCAAAATATATGGTAAAATTTCCCTCCCTTACCTTATTTCCCAATTCCACAAGTAACTTATCAAGAACAAAAAGAAAGAGAAAGGACTAGTTTTACTACACATCAACATTGGTTTTAAAGCTCTGGTAGTTGACAGTTTTCCACGTAGGTCAAAAGAGACCAAATAAGCAATAAAATAAAATAGAAAAAAGGTCCTCAAACTTTTTGATTCCAAGATTGATTTATAATTTTAGGACGTTATTGAGGAAGTTGAGGGGCTTTATTTTTACTTCTATATTTACTACAGTCTAAATTAAATTAGAAAAAATAGAAATAATTAGTTGCTAATTTCAAAATAAAAGTAAAATTTAAATTTAAAATGTATTTTTAAATAACAAAATTAAATCTTTAATATTATCAGCAGCATTCTTATGAAAAATGTTTTCCCAAACAAACAAAAAATCCAAACTAGTTTTAATGTTTCTGGTCTATTTAATGTCTAGCTTAATAGAAGGCAGTGGAATTTTTATATCGGCTTCTGCATTAAAAAAGTTTCTGTGTGTTGTTTTGTTGGACATATGTGAAGAATATCTGGGTTTACCATCTTATGCAATTAGAAAAAAAAAAGTTTTTTTCAGATATTTGAGAATAACCTACTTTGTAACCATAGCAAAATATGGCCAAGGGTAGTTTCTGAATGACTTAATAAAGTGTGTATCTTAAACTGTATGTTAGTATCTATCATAGTAGTGGACAAGTTCAGCTTGTGAAAGTTGTCATTCCTGAAATCACACATACATACCTTCTCATTAGATTATCAGTTTCCTATCCAACCTGAAGATGAGCTCAGGACTCCTACAATTTCCATAATAATAGGAGGACTAAGACAATAAATAACTGAGGTTCAAGGAAAGTCTATAATGTGTCCAAAGTAACACAAATAATAATTGATAAAGCTGCCATTCAAACTCAATTACATATCTCTAAATTCTCCCCATAATCACATTTATATTCTACCTTCTTGTAGCCAACTTGTTTCTAAATATTGCTTTAAAGAAAATCAGTGAAATAAAATATTTAAAAAAAAAAAAAAGAATGCATGCTCTGGTCAGTCATGGCGACGCACATCCCAGTAATCCCAGAACTTTAGGATGCTTCAGTGGAAGGACTGCCTGAAGCCAGGAGTTCACCCTAGGCAACATAGTGAGACCTCATCTCTACAAAAAGATTAAAAACTAGCTGGGCATGGTGGCATACTTCTGCAGTCCTAGCTACTTGGGAGGCTGAGGCAGGAGAATTGCTTAAACCCAGGAGTTCCAGGCTGCAATGAGATATAATAACACCACTGCCCTCCAGCCTGGTCAACAGAGTGAGACCCTGTCTCAAAAGACAAACAACAAAAATGCATGTTCCTCTAAAATTCACAAAACTAAGTTGAATTTATATAAATCACTTTATGCTGGAGTTACAAAATATGTCTACAAATACAGGAAGACTTCCTCTATGAAAGGAAATGAGACAAAATTAAAGAAAAACTAGAAGCAGAAATTTACAATACTGCAGCAGCCACTTCCATCTGGCTTGCAACTTTTCATTATTTGTGAAACAAAACTGGAGTGCTCTCACAGTAACTGAAATACAGTTTTTGTTTTTTGTTGTTTGTTTGTTTGTTTGTTTTGAGAAAGAGTCTTGCTTTGTTGCCCAGGCTGGAGCACAGTGGCACAATCTCAGTTCACTGCAACCTCTGTCTCCCAGGTTCAAGCAATTCTCCTGCGTCAGCCGTCTGAGTAGCTGGGACTACAGGCACGTGCCACCACACCTGGCTAATTTTTGTGTATTTTTAGTAGAGATGGGGTTTCACCCATATTGGCCAGACTGGTATCGAACTCCTGACCTCAAGTGATCCACCCACCTCAGCCTCCAAAAGTGCTGGTATCATAGATGTGAGCCACTGTGCTGGGCCTGAAATATAGTTTTTCAATATTTCCCTGTAACAGGTATATTCTGTAAAACAAAATAAACAGTGTTTAATAGGTTTCCTATTTCAAAGCATAAAGAATTCTAAATTTAGAATTTTAAAGTAAAAGATTGACTAGTTCACCTTAATTGCCTCTAGATACATTTCTTGCCATTACTTAATAGAATGCAATTATTTTAAATAACATGACAGGTCCTCGTGAATTGTTAATTTCTCCCCTCTACTCAGTAACTATAACTTACCTCTACTCTCTTTAAACAGGACATTTAGATTTACATTTCCACCATATTGAGGTGTATGTAAACATTTGAAAAGATCGGTGCCATCAGATAACAGAAATGTAAATCTAAGTAATTTATTACAATATCTACACATACGCACACAATCATTATCACACTCATCCATGGAATCATTGTAAATCTTTCTTCCTTTATATCTTTTGTAAATAATTAACAAAAAGGTAAATAGAACATGTATATTATATCTCACTTTTACTAATATTTCTATGAAGTTTTAATATAATATAAACATTTTACCTTTTCAAACTTCTAGACACTGTTTCACTACATGAACCACATACTGTGTCAGTGCACAAATACATAAAGAGTACAATAGCATGCACAAACCTAATTCATTATTCATGAATCTGTTAATTAGCCAATCCCCAAACAGGTTTACACTATGCACATTGGTGGGGCAGGGCTAGAGTGAAGTGGAACAGTAGAAGCAAAAAAAAAAAAAATTTTTTTAATGTGAGCATATACACATAGTATATGTACGATAAAAATAATTTAAAATTACATACACCTGGAGTTTATTACAGTCAAAAAATAAAGCAACTATTTTTAGCAAATGTGAAAATTTTTCGCAAAGGTGATTTTACATGAATCATAATTATAGGTAAAAAGCTGTATTCATTCTCTGTCTAGCTCAGACACCTGGATGTGTCATTTCCATTACTTTGCTACCAGAGCCATCAAATCTCTTCGCGGTCATGCTTGCAAACAGAAATGATGGAAACTAGCAACATGACATGAGTATTATCTTTGTCAGAGTTCAATAAGAGAAACAGAGTAACTTGTGGCTCATTTAGTAACTGGACTTTGCACAGATGTTCCAGCTGGTTATGTGAGTCTGCATATACTACTGCTTCTATTTCTGGTGTGGGAAATTAGTACTGGCAAAGCAAGTGATCAGGAAGAGAAGATGGACATGAGGCAAGACAAAGAAAAAAAAAAACTGCACTGTAAAGATAAGCTGGAAACAAAGAGGAAAAGATAGGAACCGTATGGGTTTCTGTTTTCTTCCGGACCTCTAACTTTGATGATGGGGGCATCCTTCAAAAGAAACTCATGATACTCTTCATCGAGATAAAGGCATTGTTGCCCCAGAAGTAAAAGAAGATTAAGAAAGATTTAGCAGGTTCTGAGGAAGATACAGGCCTAGATGCTACCTCACACCAATAAAGGAAATTAACATATAAGTGTCAATGTGTGAGTAGTACACTGACCTTCTGATGTATAACCGTTTTCATTCTACCTTTAAAATTTTGTCCAAAATGTATCTGTGGTTCATGTTAACACAAAATTATTGGCAGAAGGAAATGTGGGGAAAGAGTAGTTTCTACTTATCTAAACTGATACAATACAAACGTTAACATACTCAATTTTCTGTTTTACTACCTTATGCAGTGATAGCTGTGCACTGTGCACTGCAGGAAGAAACATCCGATGACATAGTTTGTGTGGCATGTATGGTGTCTAAACTTCACTGTGTGCCCGTCACCTTTATGTCACTGGCCTCATTTATCTTTCCACAAACCCACAGAAGTTGTTGTTTCCTTTATACATTATTAAATTGTATGGACATTTTCCTCAACCCTACTTTCAATTCAACAACAACAGAAAAATGACCTTGATTGTTACTTTCTAAATGAAAAATGGTTATCAGAAATGAACTCAAATTTTCCTCCCCAGCACCTACAAAATTATCAATGTCTGGCAAATCACTGTATCACATCTTTCAGGAAAGTACCTTTCTTCTCCGGCTGAAATTTTATTTCTTGAGATTTTTTCCTAAAAATTTCATTCTTCTGTTTTTTGGAGTCTATGATCTTCAGTTAAACACTACCAGTCCTGAATTATATCAATAGGGAATACTATAGTTGCCCTAGGATAACTTGCACTAGGAAATATATTTTTAATTTTTTTCATTGCCTATGCTCTTATAACACTATCATTTGTCAGAATTCAAGAATGCCACCTTCTAGCTAAAATATCTCTAAAGACTATCTGCTATTGATCAAGTTAAGTATAAATTACTCTGTCTGCTGCTTAGGACTCTCTACAATATTGCCACCACACAGGTTCATGGACTTCTCTTCAGGTGTATATTTCACACTTGCCAGTCAAAATAATCATGCTGTTCATGAGATATGGCTCATGTTTTTGTTTTGTTTTTCTCATCATTATCTTTGTTATTGCTATTGCTCCAAAGTTTATTTTTACAACGAAGAAATGTTTGAATGCAAACAAAGTGGTACATACTGCTGGGAATACAAAATAAACAGGACAAATATGTTGCCACAAATGAGGTAACTATCCAATTACAAGATATTTGTGAAAGCAGTTATTATTTGTAGGAATAATTGCCATCATATAAGTACATACTGGTGGGAAAAAAAAATACAGAGAAAAAGAAATGCCCTAATTTTCCTAGAGGGGAAGGAAGGGGTGAAGAAGGC
Source organism: Theropithecus gelada (assembly GCF_003255815.1). Taxonomy (NCBI): domain Eukaryota; kingdom Metazoa; phylum Chordata; class Mammalia; order Primates; family Cercopithecidae; genus Theropithecus; species Theropithecus gelada. Next base: position 65,365,756 of record NC_037671.1, on the reverse strand, counting down.
TTATTAGACTAGCTAACACTTAAGCTAAGTAGTAAGTGATAATTCTAGTTTAGCAAACAAGCAAAGTGGTGACAGACAGATTAGTGGGGAATGCTTTTTCTTGTAATTTATATATCAAGTAATACTTACCTCAGGTGCTTTTTCCATGTTATCAATCCAATAAATATTCTGCCTATGTTGATCTCTTGTGGTTTGGTGTTTATGGTGTTTATATAACCTTTTAACATGTGGTACCACTTGTCTATCCTCCTACTTGTATTTTGGAAACAGCAAAGCTCCTTGTATCTATTACTGGCTCAAAAAAGATTTAATAATGGCTATTGTTTGGACATGATTTACTTGTCTCCACCAAAACTCATGTTGAAATTTGAACCCTAAGGTGGCAGTGTTGGAAGTTGGGTCTAGTGGTAGGTGTTTGAAACATGAGAGCAGATTCCTCATGGATGACTTGGCACTGTTCTTGCAGTAGTGAATTAGTTCTTGCTCAGGGGAGAACAGATTAGCTTTCTCAGAAATGGATTAGCTCCTGCAAGAATGAGTTGTTCTAAACCCAGGATACTCCTTGGGTTTTCTCTCTTTGCATGTATCTGTTTCCCCTTTGACTTTCTCTGCCGTGTTATGTCTCAACATGAAAGCCCTCACCAGAAGCCAGGGACATATCCTCAAAGATTTTAACCTGTAGAACCGTGAGCTAGATAAACCTCTTCTCTTTATAAATTACCCAATCTTCAGGTATTCTGTTACAGTGTTAGAAGCAGATAATTGGTGTCGCCAAGAAAAGTCAGCAGGGAGACAAAGATCTCCCAGCAAGGCAATCCCGTGTTCCTCGCCAGCAGTCTTGCCACAAGAGCACACCAAACAAAGGGGGTAAAAATATTTATATCTGACACATCCGGACCATACTGCTGTGTCCTGATTCCATTGGCTGGAATAGGACCTCACAGTCTAAGCTGTACCTGGTTGGCTAAAGGTTTAAAACTTTTCTTAAAGAGATAATGGTTAAGAAGAACAAAGGAGGAAGTTGCTTATGAAAAGACTAAGAAAAGTAATAACATTCCCAAATAAGGATGGGGCATAGGCTGAGAGCTGGGACATGCCTGTGAGCACATCCAGCACAGATATCTTGATTAAAGTAGAAGGACATGGAATGTATTATGCGCCTGTGAGCATGTCTAGCATAAAGTTCGTCTTTAAAAGAAACGATTATTTCTAACACTTACCATTTATTCCTTAACAAGAAGGGAAACTTCGAAGAGGAACTTTTACTTTCTACATATAGGAACACAAAATGATTTAAAACAATACTGTATTTCTTTGAAAAATTTGCCATAATATTATTTTCAAATATCAATTTCTGTTTTATAAGTAAATTATGCCACGTGTGGAATGTAATCTACATAATAGGACTCAGCCCAAAGGTAATCTAAATTGATTGCATTGCTCTTCCAGAGGTCAGTTAGCCTAAGAAAGACAACTTTGAGAGAGAAACTAAGAAGTACTTTAAGGGAATGAGCAGAGTTTCTTCCTACAGCCTGGAACTCATAACATCAGGACCAGCCCTGTATGTCTTCATTACCCTTCAGAAGCTTCAATGTGAGAAAGCAGTGTTTTGTTTGCCTTGTTTCAGTACAAAATTCAGTAATAATCATTAAAAACTGCTAAATGTGTTTTATTTATTAGAGTTGGGTTTATAGAAAATTTGTGAAGGTTAAAGTTCAGCAAACCTTATCTAAATGGGGCTCTTGTCAATGTATGAGAATCCTTGAAATGGGTGTAAAGGACTATATATTTAAAAGCCCCGGTTGGTCAACATTGCTGTGTCTTTCCATCCGTATGTCCTCATTATCTAATTTCTCCTTAGAATTGGAAAGGATCACGTTTTTTAGGGATACGGCTAAAGATAATTTATGTTGGGGGTACATTTTGATGATTTTAGTGGGATATCCTTATGTAGTTCATGGTCACTTCAATGAGTAGTTACTGTCACTGTCACTTCAATGAATAGTTACTGCTACTGCTAGTGAGATGGCTTCCAGAATACCCTTGCCACTCATCGAATCAGCTTACTCAGTATCTTCTAAAAAGGTAGCAGAGAATACATGTTTTTTTTTTTTTTTTAATCTCAATATGTTCTAAATTTCATTTTAAGTATTTGTGAGTTGTAGAATAAACAAGATCTGAAAGGTACAGAGTCAATAACTAGCCTATGGAAACTTTTTTCCAATCATCAGGCATATAAAGCTGTAACAAGATTAGGTTCCCATCAAGACCTAGACAAATTGGAAGTTCTCTCCTGATAGAAAAATACAACTCAAAGGCTGTGTGCAGTGGCTCACGCCTGTAATCCCAGCAGTTTGGGAGGCCGAGGCAGGTGGATCACAAGGTCAGGAGATCAAGACCATCCTGGCTAACACGGTGAAACCCCATCTCTACTAAAAATACAAAAGAAATTAGCTGGGCGTGGTGGCGGGCGCTTGTAGTCCCAGCTGCTGGGGAGGCTGAGGAAGGAGAGTGATGTGAACCCGGGAGGCGGAGCTTGCAGTGAGCCGAAATCATGCCTCTGCACTCCAGCCTGGGTGACAGAGCAAGACCCTGTCTTAAAAAAAATAAAAAAAATCAGAAATGCAGTATATAGTACTGTAAACACACCACATATTTCTTTTCTTTTTATTCGAATTTCCTGAAATAAAATGGGTACATTTCCCATGTTAGGTTACATATGGAGCAAAATATCATATAGTGATTATGTTGGTGTGTAAAGTTACATATTTTATGTAACCCAAGGTTTGAGGATTATTTTACAGTGTCTGAGAAATTTTTTTTCCTGATTAACTAGGATGATTATAGAAGACACACTCAAACTGTCATTGAGACATCAAAATGATCCAAATAATAAGTGTTCCACCCACAAGAAAACTTCTATGCATAATTACCAGGAATTCAATACATTATAATATTTATTTACGACTGGGCATTGTGGCTCAGGCGGGAAGATCACGATGTCAAGAGATTAAGACCATCCTGGTCAACATGGTGAAACCCCATCTCTACTAAAAATACAAAAAATAGCTGGGTGTGTGTGGTGGTGCATGCCTGTAGTTCCAGCTACTCTGGAGGCTGAAGCAGGAGAATCACTTGAATCCGGGAGGCAGAAGTTGCAGTAAGCCAAGATTGTGCCCCTGCACTCCAGCCTGGTGACAGAGCAAGACTCCATCTCAAAATATAATAAATAAATAAATAGCTTCTTGTAATCCCAGCTACTCAGGAAGCTGAGGCAGGGACAATTGCTTGAACCTGGGAGGCAGAGGGGGCAGTGAGCAGAAATCATTCCACTGCACTCCAGCCTGGGTGACAGAGCTAGACTCTGTCTCAAAAAATAGAAGAAGAATTTACTCTCAATAACTTAATAAAATTCAGTTTTAATTTTAAGATTCATTACCATTGTTCCTTTTAATTAATTTATAATTAATTTTGTATGCCTTTTCAGAATTATTTTCAGAATTCAAATATCAGCAAAATGAAGTATATGAGTGGCAAATAAATACATCTAAATGTAAAGAAAATCTTATGGTATTTTTCATCTTTGAAATATTCTTATTTTTTTGAATTCCCTTCACACCATAAAATAAGCATTCATAAGTAGACTACTTTTATATTTTAAATTTTGAAGCATTTTATTCTATTTTCCTTTCCTTTTTTTTTATTCTGTGTGTGTGTGTGTGTTATTGTTGTTTGAGATAAGGTCTTACTGTGTCACTCAGGCTACATTGCAGTGGCAGGATGATGGCTCACTGCAGCCTCAACTTCCCTTAAGCGATCCTCACCACTCAGCCTCCTAAGTAGTTGGGACAACAGGTGTGTGCCGCCATGCCCAGCTAATTTGTTGATGTTTTGTAGAGTTATATTCTCTCTATGTTGCTGAGACTGGTCTCAAATTCCTGGTCTCAAGTGACCCTCCTGCTTTGACCTCCTGAAGTGTTAAAATTACAAGCATGAGCCACTGCACCTGGCCCATTTTACTCTAAAAGAACTCCCACAAATTACATTAGCTGTAGTTCCACAAAATCTTAATCTGTCTCTGCCAATTATATATGTTTTCTATCCGGTATTTATAAAATTGTTTTTGTAAATTTGACTGACATGTTGGTTCTATTAAAATAGTGAATAAAAAGCTTATAGTAACCCCAGATGGTTAAGAGATGTTAAAGTATTTGCATATCAAATGGCTATTAATTCATTTGAGAGATCTGATCATTATTTTTCTAAACTGCCAAGGAGAAAAGCAATCATAGAATGAAAATAAAAGAGAAACACATACAACTTTTTGTGTAATTTATCTGAATTATGTATGGGTCTTTAGCTTGACCTTAATTCAGAAAAATTATGTAAATCATAGTATTGGTTACTATTGAATGATCCTTAGAAAAATACTCTATTTAAAAGTTAAAGAAATATTATATATATATTAAGCAGGTAGAATATTAAAAAGTTAAAATGCTTGAATTATAAAAGGTTGAATAGATTATTTTTTCATACTATACTGGTCTTTTTATTTTATAATCAAGTATAAATTATTATCATTTTCATGCTTCCAATAAAATATTTTTCTCTATTCTTAATGTGAAAAGCAATGTCTAATTGTTTAATTTCTTTTATTTTCTATGAAACCTGAAGAAGCAGCTCACTTGATAGTAAAAATGGCTTAAGCTATGAGTAATGGGGTCTAATTTTCTCACAACTAAGACTTAGAAGGGTTAACAATTCAAAACTGAATCTGCAACTTACCAAAAATTGCTCATTTCTATTGCTCCATATATATTTCATTATGCTGACGTACTTATGACATCAACTTGAAGAAAGAACTATAAAAAAATACACCTATCCGGCAGAGAGAAGCATTACATTTAAAAGTACTATTAAGTTCAAGAAGGTTTTATCAGAGGAGTTGTAAGGGATAATTTAAAAATATGAAAATAGGTCAAGAATAGGACATTAAATAAAGATAACAATTCTTTTTTAAGAATGTGCTTTCATTGGAAGATTTCAAACTATGGCACACAGAGCAATCAAAGAAGTCTTTCAAAAATTAAATATATTGAACAAGCATTCTTTAAAAATATACCTATCCATAAACAAAATAATCCAGACATCAATTATACTCTCAGCTGTGCTGCACCTACGTCTCTCTTTGTATCACCTCATTTATTGAATAATTTGTTACTCACTTATGTCAGTTTTGCTTTTGATCCTGAGCATCTCTATACCACTAACTTTTATTGACTCCAACAATATCTAAATTTTCAAGGATTTAATTTTACAGCACTTACTGACTACTGTATTTTGTGACTATAAATGGCATCTTACAAATGGTTTTTCAATATTCATAATTAAATATGCAGTTCAGAGATCTTGACCCCCAGATATTATGCTGGAACTTGTCATGACAACACAAGTCATTTAACTCCTCCAGGTTTCAGATTCTCTCAAATGTAAAAGGAAAGTGTTGGCTTAGAACAGAAGAGACACTGTCAATTCTTTAGAAGACACATTTTTAACAATTTTACATAGCATTAAATTATCAGTAAGTAAATTAAATGCTATCTGTCAATCTTTGATTAATCATAAATCTTTCAGTTTACTGTTCTTCCTGCATGGTACCACTTTTTAGAAATCAAATGACTAGACAAAGGTCTCTGCAATTTTTTACATGTGGCAGACATTATCAGCGCCCTGCTCAGATCACATCTAATCCCATTTACCATTTTCTCAGACTCATTCCCCAGCTTAAGTATGCTGTCGTTACTGTTCTTGAGCTGAGATTCTTTTCAGAGAACTATTCCTATGCTCCTGTAGCCACTTAGCCAACAAAGACCAGAACCTGGAAGGTTTATTATTCTCCCTGCAGCAATCCAGTAAACGTGTATTCAATCATTGACCAATCAATAACTGATATGATAGCCATTCTGCTACATCTCTATAGGAACAAACCTTAAGGAAAGATTTTCCTACAAAGATAGACTGCAGTTGATATTTTAACTGAAATGGAACCCTTGCTTTTTGTCTTCCTCCTTTTACTCTACTTTTTCCATTCTTCAACAGCTTTTCTTAAGGTAATTTATCTAATAAGTCAGTTACATGACACTTGTCTTAAGCTTTGCTTCTGAGCAATTTGAACTCAGTCACCATACTTTATATTCATTCATTTATCTCTTTCACTTATTTATAACAAATAGCTTAATCTCATCAAGCCTCTGGACTACAAACTTTCTGAAGACTTTGAAGGTTCAGATTTTATTACTTATGTTTTAGGACTTGCTTAAAGAGGTTTACCTGACAGTTGATCGTTATCAATACATTCTATTGCCATTGGTATTGTTATTGTGTTTTATTTGCACTTATATATTTTGTTATTTTTAATTTGTAGGTTATTTAAATTATAGAGTTAATTCTCAGTAAGAGTTGTAAAAACTGTGGGTGAAAGGACACAAAGATAGATGTGTACCCGCCCCCCCGCCCGCTACACCCTTTGTTCTGCTCTCTAATCTTTGCACATACCAGAGATTTTGTAAGTTCTGTGAGTACCTGTTTTTCTGCACGTACTAGAGATTTTGTAAGTTCTGAGGCAAGGTCACAAGACGTGTTTAAGTAAGATAAACTCTTGCTGCCATAAACCTGCTCTCCCACCTCAGAGGTTGAACCGAAATATCAGAAATGGCGGGAACCAATCATAGTTAGCCAAATCGCCTTGTTCAAACACTAGCCAATCATATATCTGATTTGTATAATAACTCTATGCCCACTTTTCTTAGACTATATAACACTGCTCGGAGCTCAGTGGGGGAGCTCTCCTGCCCGTCTCATTTTGCGAGCGAGGGAGAGTTCCAGGTTCGAACCTGTAATAAAGATCCTTGCTGCTTAGCTTTGACTCTGGACTCTGGTGGTCTTCTTCGGGGAATAAACGGTCTGGGCATAACATGGGTATGTGATTTGGTCTGTATTTCAACTATGTAACTAAAAATAGTACTGATAATTGCATCGAATGTAAATGCAATGTGGTGGACACACACCAGAGAATGTTTTCAGTTATAGAAACAAAGATTAGGGGTAATGCACGGAAAGATGAGCAGATCTTAAAAACACAGTTGTTGAAAAAAGAACAGAAAAAAACAAGATAAACAGACAATAGTAAAATAATATTTAGAGATTGATCCGTATTAAACAATACCTATTTTACAGAAGACAGAAAAAGACATGCAAATAGACATCCATTAAGATATTAGAATAATTATTTATGGGGTAGAGGTGGGAAGGGGAGAAAATAGAATTGATCAATCCATTAGCCAATCAATCAATAAAATAACAGAACAAATTATGCAGACCAGTGATAAAATTAGGTCATTAACTGAGTGATCTAATTAACTTAACTTTCTTCATCTGAAGTTCAACTGGACAACATTAAATCAGAGCAATTTGCTAGAGTTGAGGGGGGGTGAAATAAAAAGACAATGAGAAAAATGCGATGAGAACAAAAAACAAGCATAAATTAATTTAAAATATATTTTCTTCAACCACTTGTTATGGTCTCAATTGTATCCCTACAAATTTGTATGTTGAAGACCTAACTCCCAATGGGACTATGTTTGCATATAGGGCCTTTAAATCATAATTAAGGTTAAATGAGGTCATAAGGGTTGAACCTCAATCAATTAATAGGACTGGTGTTTTTATAGGAAGATGAAAAGACGCCAGGAGCTCATTCGCAGATGAATGGCTAAATGGGGCCAAAGTAGACAGAAGGCAGCAATCTGCAAGCCAAGGTGAAAGGCCTCTTAGGAATCATACCCCACTTGCACCTTAATGTTGGTCTTCCAGTCTCCAGATTTGGGAAATAATATATTTATGTTAAGTAAGCCACCTATTCTGTGATACTCTGTTATGGAAGTCCTAGCTAACTAATATACCAATTAATTTCAAATTATTGCTGGGTCTTTTCCTGAACTCTCAAACTTTCTGATTAATTAGAATAAAATGAGGGTAACACTTTCTAAAATTATTCAGTTGACTTTTCTCTTTCATATTTCACCATATAATGTATTTGTCTTTCTCAGCCAAGATACCTATGTGCCTTAGGATGCAGAGTTTTTGGTGAGAGAAATGACATTGGGAGTGTGAGTGATTAGTCCTGATGTAACTAAAACACTAAGCAAAATAAGAATTAATGTTCGGCTTTTGTTTACTAAAAGAGTGTATTAGTGTAGAAACAGCAATCTCTTTGAAAGTGAAGCCTTATTAAAAGAACAGCATTTTCTGAATAGTATTACTACAGTTTCAATTTAGCATGCTGTAAGCTAGTTCTGCCTAGCTAGATATAACATTTTATGACACAAGAAAAAAATATGATTTAACTAAATAAATTACCTCTCCCACCCAGTTCTGTGGGACAGTGAAATGGGGATGGAAATAAAAATTGAGGCAATAAGCCAGGGGTACATATATGGCTACATGCTATAGGAGGAGATCCCAGAGACACAAGTGAGAAAGAGGGAGGGAACTGGACAAGTTTTTGTCTGGATTCTCATTTAAGAATCTTTAGGCAACTTTATTGAAGGCTTCCCCTTCACTTCTTCAGTGGTAGACAAACACCTATAGTATGCTGTGTGTGTGTGTGTGTGTGTGAGAGAGAGAGAGAGAGAGAGGTAGGGGGGAGAAACCAAGGAAAAGAGAGAGAGGAGAGAGAGAGAGATTACACAGGAAAGCCTGAGTTTTTTGTTTGTTTGTTTGTTTGTTTTTCCTTCATTTTCCAAATAGAGCAAAACACGTTTACATGTTCTATGTGCTTGAAGGAACTATGCTGAGAACATTGCAGTAGAGCTGATTATCACAGTGGCAGCTAAGTGACCCTGTAGCCTAGGCCAGTTGAGTATACCACCCAAGGCCAAAAAACAAATAAAAGTCCATTACATTACAAGATCAGTTAAAGCTGAAGACGTTCCATCATGTCCCAGATGATCGCCAATAGATCATGGAATAGGTGAGAGAAAGACAAGATGAATATCTTCTAATTATGCAATTTGACTTCAGCCACCAGAAGAAAACCCATGAGTGAAATCTAGGCACCTCATGCAAGAGTTATCAACCCAATAAGCAGAACACTAAGGACTACGAAGTCACTTTCTAGTCCTACTCTCTTCAGTCACTGAATATTGAGAATTTTAACTAAAAAAAGATTGAATTATCTAAAATACTGTAGCTCTATAAAAAAACACATCAGATATTAAAAATAAGAAACTACATTTATTATACTAATTTATGTAGCATATATGTACATTTCTAATTTCAGTACAAAACTTTTCTCAATTATTAAAGAGAATGCTATGAAAAACCTTCCCATAAGAAAAAAGAAGATACGAGCTACAAATGTAGAGAAAACGTTTAATTCCCTATACTTGTTTTACTATTATTATGATTATCATTGCATTATTATAATTATTTGGTTTTGTGACTGAATGTGAATACACAAATCTCTTGGAAAAAGTGTCTGTTAAGTATGTAAATCCTACACAAAGGCACTCAGTTCTAAATTAGTAATGGAAATTTTACAAAAGAACAAATAATTGAATGGTTCACAAAAAGTATCTCGGTGTATATGTTGTTACTGGAGAAAGAGATTTGTTTTAGCTGAGTGCGAAGTGGGCCCTAAATAATATGGATATTGCTTCAATTTTTCACAGCCAAACAACTTTTAAAAATACGTTTATCTAAGACAAAACAAAAAAATGGTTAACAACAACAACAAAAAACTATTAGAACTATCCCCAAAGAGAAATTTCAAGTGCTTAAAAATAGCTTTTAAATTACCTAATAATTATCCACAAAATAAGGGCAAATTAATGTTTACTAATTCATTTCTTATTATATGGCTATTTTAAAAAGATTCTTAATTCAAAAGAGGAAGCACATAATGTATTACAAAGGATGTCACTTAATTTGAGTACTCCCTGGGGAAGGTAGAGAGCATGATTATTCTAACAAGCAATTAATCAGACTATAATCAACTGTTATTTCATTTTAAATGTTGTAGATATCGTGTATCAGTTTATTATTTACTAGTAAATTGAAGGAGCTTTGAAGGATATGTTGATATTTTAAGTATTTCTCAATGTAACTGATTATAAGTTGATAGAATTTTGAATCCTAAAGGAATGTAGAGGACATTTAGCCTCTAACAACCTCACTATTGAGAATTTCTTCTTCAGAACTCCTGACAGTCATTTAATTTTGTGAATAACTCCGTTAAATGGGATTACAGTCTCATCTCTTCATTTATCTGTTAGTTTGTTCATTTTTTCCTTTCTCCTTTTTTCATTCTTTCTTATGTATTATTTCTGCAAATGTATATTGACTGCCCTCTCTTTCAGAAAGTGACTAAAAATTAAATATGAAGATAAAAACTCATCTGGTTTATAGTGCCTTGTATTTTAGGATGCAAGATACAAAATAAATCAAGCACATTCAAGACAATGTAATGAATGTTACAGGATGTCTAATTAGCAAACGATTTCCTAGAGTGTTATCTAAGTTAACCTCTAAAGATGAGAATTATATAGACAAAAGGGAAATTAAAACTGTTCTTACTTTTTTTCTTCCTTACTACTCCCCAGAAATTATTTTTCCTTTTAAGCATCATAAAAGGAACAGGTATTCACTTTTTTAAAAAACATCTAATTTAATTGAAAAAGTCAGTTTGTAGATTTAATAAAATTTGTCCCTGGAAGCTTTTAATTCTCATTTTTTCTTATGGGATAATTCACAAGTATGTGTACCTCTTAAGATGATACTACTTCAAATACTCAGTATCTTTGTCTCCCTATATTAGTTTGGTAGTTTGCCAGGGCTGCCTTAACAAAATATCATATACTGGATGGCTTAAATACCGGAAATTTATTTTCTTTCAGTTCTGGAGACGGGAAGTCCAACATCAAAGTATTAGAAGGTTTTGTTTCCTCTGAAGCCTAGTCTCTTGGCTTGCATGTAGTTACCTTCTTGCTGCTTTGTACTCATATGGTTGTTCCTCGGTGTGTGAGAATCCCTGACACCTCTTCCTCTTCTAAGGACACCTCTCTTCTCATATTGGATTATATCCCCACCAAGGAGTATCATTTTAAGTTAATCACCTTTTTAGTGAACCCATATACAAATAGTATTATATCTTGAAGTACTTGGATTTGAACTTCACCCTGTGAAATTTGGAGGAACATAGTTTATCTAATATCAGTCTCAATTTTCTTTCCTGCAGGTTACATCTCCATTTCTACAGTCATTTCTGTTAGGACTTTAAGAACTTTTTTTTTTTTTTCCCAATGCAGCTACTTCTTCTGGACACGTTTTCTTTTGCTGGTGTCTGATTTAGGCATAACTGTAGGCAGGAATCCGAACAAGAGTTAATGATTGATGTTGAGGGGGCATATAACCACAGGTAAGTGTTATGGGAGTAAGTGTATAGGCATGATTTCCGTTAGACTTGATTTGAAACATTTTTCAGCAAAAATAACACGTAAAAGATCAGCAAGTCAATTGGCTTCATCTGGAAAACAGCAAGTACAACAACATTGTATGGAGCACATACTGATTTCATAATACCTGCATTTGTGCTTGGCATATCATGAATATGCAAAAATTAAGTACGTTCTTCTTTTCTTTTTCTCTAGTGTAGCTGCAAGTGTATCATGTTTTCCCTAATAATTAAGACAAAATCCTCTCATTCCCCATCTTATTTAAATAACTGTTTCCAAGTCAAGTCTTTACAAGTTTAAACATATTTCATTTTGTTTTGTAATTTTAAGGGAAAATTTTCTTCTTTAAAATGTTTTCACCAGTATTTTATATTAAAATTTATGTTGTATGTCTTTGCTGCAGTACTGACTAAAAATTACAAATTTATACCCACACATATGTCTGTACATGTAAAATCATGACCTAATTTTATTCTCAAGATAAAATCCTTATGGCTTTGGACCATAGGCTGCCCTGAAAATCCAATTTACATTATTAATAATATAGCTTTTCAGAGTTTTAATACAACAAAATGAAACTATCAAATCATATTGAAATTCTACCAATATTTTAAAAATATAATAATAATAATGTCTTTGTAGACATCCTTTTTTAAAAAATTAAGACATACAATGTAAAAGTAACCTTATAAAATAATTGGTAACATTGTCTTATAATACAACAAATTTGTTTAATAGATCTTGTGCTGGTTTTAATTTTAATTGTCATCTTATCAGAATGTTTCTAATTTTTAAATTATTATCACACCATATAATTTTGCCAGATATTAGCATCAAGTTCATTAATTTTTTTTTTCATTTTGAGTAATAGAAGAAAGTTTGCATAATCCTGTGATAAAAAGTTATTTACGGCCGGGCACGGTGGCTCAAGCCTGTAATCTCAGCACTTTGGGAGGCCGAGACGGGCGGATCACGAGGTCAGGAGATCGAGACCATCCTGGCTAACATGGTAAAACCCCGTCTCCACTAAAAAAATATAAAAAACTAGCCGGGCCAGGTGGAGGGCGCCTGTAGTCCCAGCTACTCGGGAGGCTGAGGCAGGAGAACGGAGTAAACTCGGGAGGCGGAGCTTGCAGTGAGCTGAGATCCGGCGGCTGCACTCCAGCCTGGGCAACAGAGCAAGACTCCGCCTCAAAAAAAAAAAAAAAAAAAAATTATTTACCAAACTTTTATAAAAGTGTTTTAATTCATCTTTCCTTCTTGACAATCTATTTCTGGTGTTGCCTAATATTTGCACTGTATTTTATTATTAATACCACTCTTTGGAGACAGAAGACATAAAGTGATATACAGTATAACCCTCCTGGATAACAATTCTTTTATTGCTCTGGGTGATGATAAGTTTTATGTGTCAACTTGATTGGGCCACAAGGTAACCACATATTTGATTAATATGATTATGTGCATATCTTTGAAGATGTTTGTAGATGAAATTAACATTCAAACTGATAGACTGAATAAAGCAGATTGTCCTCCCAAATATAAGTTGGCCCAATCCAATCTGTTCAAATTATGAATAAAAATAAAATGCTGAGTAAGAAAGAATTTGCTCTCTCTGCTTGTCTCTTAGTCAAGACATCAATCTTCTACTGCCTTCAGTCTCAGACCCAGCTTTCTATTTACCCCATCAGCTCCTCTGGTTCTTAAGCCTTTGGACTTGGAGTGGAACATATATAATCACTTCTCTTTTTACTCAGGGTCTTCAGATTCAGTTGGAACTATGCCATCAGCTGTCCTAGGTCTCCAGCTTACTGACTGCAGGTCTTAGGACTTCTCAGCCCGTATAATTTCATACAGCAATTCTTTATAATAAATATCTCTATATATGTTTTGGTACTGAGAGTGGTTCTATAGGAATATAATGTTAAAATAAATTTTCTTAATTGGTTCTGTGGTTTCTGGAATTGGTTCTTTAATGTGACTAGATTGAAAGATACCAATTACTCTATTTCAAACAGTGAAAAAAAAAAAAGCAGTGATAGTCCATAACACAATTTGGCAACAGAGGAATAGAGATATGCAAAATATTTCCACAGAACATTCTTAATCCACCCTTATAAGCTTGGAGCTTGATGTCTGCATACATGATACTTGTGAATATTTTTGGAAAATGAATAAATATAGTTTGTCAATTGATCATATTGTCATTGAACAAAATGGTAAAATAAAAGAACAAGCTAAGGGATTTGAATTCCCAGCTCAAACCTTCCATAAGTAACCCGAAAGTTTATTTGCATGCCCTGAAAGGAGATCCTTATAGCCAGAGGGCTAAAATGACTGAAAATCAAATGCCAAATCTCATCTTATGACTGACTGAATAACAAAGTAACTTTAATTCCCAGCCTGGCAGGGTGTCTCCTGTTAAATGAGGACATTAATTGGGAAACAATGGGAACCTGTAAATCTCATTATGGGAAGACCTTGAAGAAGCTACAAGTGATTTAGAGAAAAATCACTACTCTCTGTAAATTGGAATTTACAGTAGTAAATAAGTCACTGAACTGATAAACCTAAATGAAGTGAGAACAATTGGATTCTGGGGTGGTAGGAGTCAGATAAAGGGACAGTTTTCAGTAACCAAAGGCAAGGTGTGTGTAGTTACTATAATGGGACAGCATAGTCAAAGCAGCAATCAGAATAGTCTGACTCAAACAGATGTACAGCATTGCCATATGGATATAGATAGAAAGCCTATCACATATTACTTCATTTGTATAAGCAAAAACTTCTAGGTCAAATAAACAAAAGTCTAGCTTGAATCAATAAAACAGAAAGTCATGGCCCCTCAATCAGTTTCTAGCCTTGAGCCGGAAGACTTAGCACCCAGAACCCCTTGAAAACCAGGAAGGCAACCTCCAACTCCGGAGTGTGGGTAGGCCTCATTCAATAAGTTTAAGATTTGAATACAATCAAAAGGTTGAATAAGGAGAATTCAGTTTTCCTGCCTGTCTTCAAGCTGTGTCATTGTTCTTTTTCTGCCCTTAGACTTGGACTCAGAGTGTAATATACTTTCTGCAACTACAGATCTTGAAACTGCTAAGGTTCCATAATTATCAGAGTGATTTCCTTATAATAAACATCTTTATACTTATAGTCTATTTATCTATCATATATCCTATTGGTTCTGTTTATCTAAAGAACTCTGACAGCCTCTATTCTCATATTCTCAGGAATGTATGGTCTAACAAGCAACCAATAAAGACTAAAGTTTACTGCACAAGGGTAGTATCTAAAGATGTAAAAAAACAAGTTTAATGACCATTGAGAGACTGAAGAATTATTCTTCCTAGAAAAGACAGATGAAAGAGAAATTGAGTATTTATACCACTGTATTTTTCTATCATTTGTTAAAAGTATATATTCAAATCTAAGCATTTTCTATTTATTCTTTGTGCTACTTCTTACTCCAGACATACAGAGAAATATTCCATAATGACTCTAACATCTTTTATGAATCTCATTTATTTAATAATTAAGCTTAAAATTGTTTTTCAGGGTTATGCTAATTTTTGTACCTATATGTGTTTCTATATTTCTTATTTTATTCTGAGAAAATAACTAACATAGTCAAATGAATGAGTTCCTTGGGAACCCACACAGGAAAGAACTAAGAACTAAAATAACATTTGAGCATATGTACATACATCTCTAAACACATTAAAAAAGTTTGATAGGAGAAATTCTAGATGACTGTAATATGCAATATTTTGTTTATTTATGCATAGAAGAAAGAAAAAAAAATGTAGTAATCTAGAATCCTGTATCCAGCAAAATTAACCTTAAAGCATAAAGCAAAAATAAAAGGCTTCTGAGACAAAAATTGACAGAATTTATTACCAGCAGAACAGACCTGAGCAACACCAAATGTTAAAATAATTTCCTTAGACAGACAGTAAATAATATAGAGGAGAAACTCCTGATTTTTAATCTATGTAAAAACAAAGATCATAATAAATAAAGGTAAATACATAAAGAAAGTAAATAAATAAATAAATAAATAAAAGTAAATATACATGCACATAAGTATATATACATATATATGCAACTTTTAAAAATTTTTAATTGACTAGAAGACAACTGCTTATTTAAAATAATGTTAAAAACAAGGTAGTAGCTAATTCTAGCATACAGAAATGAAATGAATGACAGCAATGTCACAAGAAAACAGGAGACAGGAATTAGAAATATTCTGCTATAAGATACTTAAACAATATGTGAAGCAGAAGATTATTATTTGGAGATTGATTTAGATAAGTAAAAATTTACATTCAAATGTAAAACAGCCACTAAAAAATACCAAAGAAGAAATATCACTGGTACAGTAGTTGTGAGGGTAAATGGTAATGAAATGTGTAATTAAAATCAGAGATGGCAAAAGAGGGAAAGAAAAAGAAACAAAGAGCAAAAGTGATGTGCAGGAAACAGTTACAAATGTGGTAGATATTGATAAAACTACCTCAATAAGTTTAAATGTGAATGGTCTAAATATATTAATTTTAAAATGCCACTTAAAAGTAGGAAACTCTCATTGTGAATTTTTTTTTAAAGACTCCATTATAGATTGTCTAAAAAAAAAAAGAAAAGAAAAGACAAAAAAATCTTGAAGATCCAGATAGGTTAATAGTAAGGAACGGAGACCGATAAACCATACCAACATTAATCCAAAGAAATCTGGACTAAGCATATAAATTTAAGATAAAGCAGCCTTCAGAGAAAGAAAGATTATCAGTAATAAAGAAAGCCATTGTGCAATAATAAAGAGCCATTATGCAATTATAATTTAAATTTAATAAATTATCTAAATGTAAATAAATTTAAATTTGAAGAAACATACAAATTTAAAACATGGATGTGCCTAACAACAGTGTGTCAAAATATATGAGACAAAAAACAACAGAGTTTAAAGTAGAAATAGACTGTTCAATTATTATTAATCTAGACTTTAATTTCCCTCTGTCAGAAATTGACAGATCAAGCATGCATAAAATCAGTAAAGATATAGATAAGTTGAACAGTACTATTAATCAACTTTAATTTTTAAAATACTCCACCCGACAATGGCAAAATTTACATTCTCTTCAAGCTCTCATAAAACATTCATTATGATAGACCACATTCTGGGTCTTAACTAATTTAAAAAGTAGATATCATGGAAAGCATGCTCTCAAACTACAGAAAAATTAACTATGAACAGCAGAAATATGGCTACAGGACCCTTAAATATTTGAAAATTAAGCAATTCATTTCTAAATAACACATGGGTCAAAGAAGTCTCAAGATAAATTTTTAGAATAGTTTGAACTATATGAAAACAAAATATAACTCATCAAATACATAAAATGTTAATCAGTGCCTAAATGGAAATGTAACTAACTAAATGCACATATTAGAAATTCTAAACAAACTGTTAGCAAATCATATGTAACAATGTATAAAAAATTATATGTCAAAATCAAGTGGGCTTTAATTCAGGCATGCAAGGCTGGCTCAGGATATGAAGAAGCTTTGACAAAATTCAACAATTATTTGTTTTATACTTAGAGCAAACTAGAAATACATGGGAACTTGCCCAACCTGCTTAAAAATATATAGAAATGTAGGGTATATTTTATCTATAGTTGTAACTATATATATTGTTTCCTATAGAAATATAAATATACATAACTATATACATAGTTACATACAGCAATATTTATAGTTATATATATAGATACATGAATTAATATATATACATCTATTTCCATACCCTGTCAGCTAAAACACTTGGAAGCAACAACACCCCACTAATCATGACCACACCTAGCACCCAGGACTGTTTTCAATATATGTTTCAACAAAATAAACTGTGGCTCCTTGGAGGAATAGCTGATTGTAAGATTAAGGCAGGAAACACATAAAAAATGATTAGAGTATATTGCAGTGTCAGAAAGCAAAACAGAAGTACAGACACACACACTTACACACAAATACACACACAATAACGGGAGTATATCAAAAGTACACAGATGGGAGCCAAATGAATAAAACCTCTACATGGCTATATTAATCTGTTCTCATGCTGCTATGGAGAAATATCTGAGACTGGGTCATTTATAAAGGAAAGAGTTTTAATTGACTCACAGTTTTGCATGGCTGGGGAGGCCTCAGAAAACGTACAATCATGGCAGAAAGGGAAAGAAAACACATACTTCTTCACATGGCAGCAGGACAGAAAAGTGCAGAGCGAAGGGCAGAAGAGCTCCTTATAAAATCATCAGATCTCGTGAGAATGCACTCACTGTCACAAGAACAGCATGGAGGTAACCACCCCCATGATTCAATTACCACACACCAGTCTATTTGCTAAAACACAGCAATCATCAACTTTGCTCCAGTTCCCAAGTTCCTCATCTCCATCTAAGACCGCCTCAGCCTGGACTTCAATGTCCTTATCACTATCAGCATTTCCATCAAAGTTATTCAACAGGTCCTAGGAAGTTCAAACTTTTTCTCATCTTCCTGTCTTCTGAGCCCTCCAAGTGTCTATGAAGTTCCAAAATTTCTCACATTTTTCTGCCTTCTTCTGAGTCCTCTAAACTGTTCCAACCTCTACCTGTTACCGAGTTCCAAAGTCACTTCCACATTTTTGTGTATCCTTATCGCAGTGCTTCATTCGCTGCGGTACCAATTCATTGTGTTAGTCTGTTCTCACACTGCTATGAAGAAATACCCAAGACTACGTAATTTATAAAGGAAAGAGATTTAATTGACTCACAGTTAAGCACGGCTTGCAAGGCCTCAGGAAACCTACAATCATGGCGGAAGTAATCACATCCTTCTCACATGGCAGAAGGAGAGAGAACTGCTGAGCTAAAGGGGGAATGCCCCTTATAAAACCATCAGATCTTATGAGAACTCACCAATGAGAGCTGCATGAGGGTAACTGACCCAATGATTCAATTACCCCGACTGGGTCTCTTCCACAACATGTGGGGATTATGAGAACTACAACTTATGATGAGATTTGGTTCGGGACACAGCCAAACCACATCAATGGCCAAAACTGGAACAATTTGGACAACAAAATAAAATGTCCATTAGTTTATATTGTTACTTTAAAAATGAACAAATAAACAAATTTTAAAAGAGAGAGGAGACAAATCTTCCATGTGGAAAAATCCCAAATAATTTATGCATACATCTCCCCTTAAGGAAGCACAACACAACCTTCCACTCTTCAAGTGTCAGTTGTGCACGTTGACCTCTTTCCAAACAGTATAGTACAGAAAAGAACAAAAGAGTAATTTCACAGTGGAGCAACTTTTTTTTTTTTTTTTTTTTTTTTTAAATGAAGTCTCACTCTGTCACCCGGGCTGGAGTGCAGAGTGCATGATCTCAGTTCACTGCAACCTCTGCCTCCCAGGTTCGAGCAATTCTCCTGCCTTAGCCTCCTGAGTGGCTGGGACCACAGGCACACTCCACCATGCCTGGCTAATTTTTTGTATTTTAGTAGAGATGGGTTTTCACCCTGTTGCACAGGCTGGTCTCAAACTCCTGAGCTCAAGCAATCTGCTCACATGGGCCTCCCAAAGTGCTGGGATTATAGGCGTGAGCCCCTGTGCCCTGCCACAGTGGAGCAACTTTGAAACACTACCTCTGCCAGGTGATCAGGGTTAACATCAATGGTAAGAAGTCATGTTCTTGGCAAGGAGGAATGGGTATGATCTGAAAATAGCCTGCATGGTTCACTCTGATTTGAACCCTAGAAGGATATGCCTCATCTACCTGAGAATTACCGATTTACACAGAAACATATGCATATTTAATGAAAAGCAATTTAGTGCAATATTTATGTGTCTAGACTTTAGAATTGTGAGAAGTGAGGAAATTTTATTTAATTTCTCTGTCCCATAGATTTCTGATCTACAAATGGGCATAGTAATATCACCAAAGTCTTTGAGTGTTTTGAGTATTAAGTGAGTTCAGAAATACCAAATGCTTAAAATAATCCTTAGTATACAATGAGAGCATAACTACATGCTAATTCTATGTTGCTACCTCAATGTTATTCTTTTTCCCATTTATTCTGCTGTTGCTTCTTCATTTCCTAATTCTTTATTAAGATTATTTATTAAATACTTATAATATGTCCTACCCTGTACTATGCTAAGTGCTTTACATGTAATGGATCAATTATCTTTACAGCAACTAGGGAGGGTGTACATTATTATCTATATTAGGAAACTGAGGAACAGAAAGAACTTGTGAACATGTGAACTTATTTAATGTCATACATGGCAAAGCCAGATTTCTAACCTGGATCTCAGCAACTACAGGTCTATGAGATTACCTGTTATAATATACTGAAATGTGAATTTTGACAGGGAAAATAAAAAAGGATGTGTTCTTGTTTGCCTCTAAATAATCTGTAGTGTTTCAAAGTGAACTTAGGATAGATGAAATATATATGGCCAATATGTGGTCCCTGGAACCAGATATCCTGACTTAGCAAACATGCTCTACTAGTTCGTAGTCTGGTGATCTAGGGTAGGGCAATTTACTTCTGTGCCTCAGATGTCTTGCTTGAGGATTAAATGTGTGTATTAGTTCCTTTTGAAACTGCTGATAAAGACATATTCGAGACTGGGAAGAAAAATTGGTTTCATGGACTCAAGAGTTCCACGTGGCTGAGGAGGTCTCACAATTATGGCTGAAGGTGAAAGGCACTTCTTACATGACAGTAGCAAGAAAGAATAAGAGAGAAGTAAAAGTGGAAACCCCTTATACAACCATCAGATCTTGTGAGACTTACTCACTACCATGAGAACAGTGCGTGGAAAACTGCCCCCATGATTCAATTATCTCCCACCAAGTCCCTCCCATAACACATGGGAATTGTGGGAATACAATTCAAGATGAGATCTGGATGGTGACACAGAGCCAAACCATATTATTCCACCCCTGTCTCTTCTTGCCAAATCTCATGTTCTCACATTTCAAAACCAATTATGCCTTCCCCAAAGTACCCCAAATTCTTAACTCACTCCAGAATTAACTCAAAAGTCCACAGTCCAAAGTCTCATCTGAGACAAGGCAACTCCCTTCTAGCTAGGAGACTGTAAATTCAAAATCAAGTTAGTTATTTCCTAGATACAATGGGAGTACAAGTATTGGGTAAATACAGCCATTCCATATAGGAGAAATTAGCCAAAACAAAGGTTCTACAGGTCCCACGCAAGTCCAAAATCCAGCGAGGCAGTCATATCTTAAAGCTCAAAAATAATCTTTGATTCTGTCTCACATCTATGTCATGCTGATTCAAAAGGTATGCTCCCATTGCCTTTGGCAGCTCCACTGACTTGAGATGCAAAAGATGGGCTCCCACTGCCTTAGGCTGCTGCTTTCACTGGCTGGTATTGAGGATCTGCACACAATCCAAACTGTGGGTGGATCTACAATTCTGGGGTTCGGAGAATGGTGGTGGCCCTCTTCTCATAGTTTTACTAGGTGGTGCCTCAGTAGGGACTCTGTGCGGGGGATCTGACCCCACATTTCCCTTATTGACTGCCCTAGCAGAGGTTCCTCATGAGAGCATCGCTTCTACAGCAAACTTCTACCTGGGCATACAGGTGTTTCTGTACATCCTCTGAAATCTAGGCGGGGGTTCCCAAACTTCAATTCTTGACTCCTGTGCACCGGCAAGCTTAACACCATGTAAAAGTTGCCAAGGCTTGGGGCTTGCATCTTCTAAAGCCACAGCCTGAACTAAACCTTGGCCCCTTTTAGTAATGACTGAAGCAGCTGTAACACAGAGCACCAAGTCCCTAGACTGCACACAGCACAGAGACTCCGGGCACAGCCCACAAAACCATTTCTTCCCCCTAGGTCTCCAGATCTCTGATGGAAGGGGCTGCTGCAAGGGTCTATGATGTGCCCTGGGGTTATTTTCCCCTCTGTCTTGGGGATTAACATTTGATTCATTGTTACTTATGCAAATTTCTGCAGCTGGCTTGAATTTTTCATAAGAAAATGAGTTTTTCTTTTCTATTGCATTGTCAGGCAGAAAATTTTCTGAACTTTTATGCTCTATTTCCTTTTTAAAACTGAATACTTTTAACAGCACCCAAATCACCTCTTGAATGTTTTGCTGCTTAGAAATTTCTTCCACCAGATACCCTAAATCATCTCTCTCAAGCTCAAAGTTCCACAAATCTTTAGGACAGGGGCAAAATGTCACCAGTCTCTTTGCCAAAACGTAACAAGAGTTGCTTTTGCTCCAGTTCCCAACAGGTTTCTCATCTCTATCTGAGACCACCTCAGCCTGGATTTCACTGTCCATATTATTATCGGCATTTTGTTCAATGCCATTCAAGAAGTCTGTAGGTAGTTTCAAACTTTCTTTTCCACATTTTCCTGTCTCCTTCTGAGCCCTCCAAACTGTTCCTACTTCAGCTTGTTACCCAGTTCCAAAGTTACTTCCTCACTTTTGGGTATCTTTTCAGCACCACCCCACTCTACTGGTAACAATTTACTGCATAAGTTCATTTTCATGCTGCTGATAAAGACATACCTGAGACTGGGAAGAAAAATAAGTTAAATGGACTCACAATTCCACATGGCTAAGGAGGCCTCACAATCATGGCAGAAGGTGAAAGTCACTTATTACATGGTGGCAGCAAGAGAGAATGAGAGAGACATGAAAGCAAAAATCCCTTATAAAACCATCAGGTCTTGTGAGACTTATTCATTACCATGAGAACAGTATGGAGGAAACTGCCCCCATGATTCAGTTATCTCCCATAAGGTCCCTCCATCAACGTGTGGAAATTATATGGGAGTATAATTTAAGAGATTTGTCTGTCTGGGAACACAGAACTAAACCATATCAGTAAGATAAAACTATAAACACTCACATTGATGGATCGATATCTGTAAACTAATGGAGTGTGTGCTCAGCACAGAGTAATGTGGGCTATAATAACTATTATTAAATTATTAGTAGTATTATTTCAGATAAACAGGTGAAGGATCAATACACTCATCAGAAAATTGTCATAAGAATATAAATCATTCCACCATAAAGCACACATAATATTCATTGCACATTCACAATAGCAAAGTCATAGAATCATCCTAAATGTCCATCAATGGTAGACTGGATAAAGAAAATGTGGTACATATAACCCATGGAATACTATGCATCATTAAAAAGAAGGAGATCATGTTTTTTTTCGGAAACATGGATGTAGCTGGAGGCCATAATGCTAAAAGAACTAAGGAACTCAAAACCAAACACCACATGTTCTCACTTATAAGTGGGAGCCAAACACTGAGTACACATGGACACAAAGAAGGAATAAACAGACCCTAGGGCCTACTTAAGGGTGAAGTGTACTAGGTGGAAGGTGATGGAAACACTGCCTATACAGTACTGATATAGTTTGACTCTGTGTCCCCATCCAAATGTCATCTCAAATTGTAATATCCATAATCCCTACATGTTGAGGGTGGGTCCTAGTGGGAGGTGATTGGATCATGGGGCTCAGTTTACCCCATGTTGTTCTCATGACAGTGAATGAATTCTCATGAGATCTGATGGTTTTATAAGGGGTTCTTCCCTCTTTGCTATGTCACTCCTCTCTCCTGGTTCCTTGTGAAGAAGCACGTGTTTGCTTCCCTTTCCGCCATGATTGTAAGTTCTCTGAGGCCTCCCCAGCCATGTGGAACTGTGAGTCAATTAAACTTCTTTCCATTATAAATTATCCTGTCTCAGGCAGTTCTTTATAGCCGTGTGAAGACGGATGAATACAGGTACTATGTTTATTACCTGGATAAGGTATTTAAAAAATCTGTACTCCAAACCCCCATGACACACAATTTTTCTATATAGCAAATCTGCACATGTATACATGAACCTAAAGTTTAAAAAAAATACAGAATTGTCAAAACAAAAATGCTTTCTGCAGTCTG
This sequence comes from Theropithecus gelada, assembly GCF_003255815.1. Lineage (NCBI taxonomy): Eukaryota > Metazoa > Chordata > Mammalia > Primates > Cercopithecidae > Theropithecus > Theropithecus gelada. The sequence goes on along the minus strand of NC_037671.1, from coordinate 65,342,234 downwards.
TTCCACATTTTAAACATATTTTTTCACTGTATAGTTGTGTGAATTGCTTGCCAATAAAGCTCACTTTCTGCCTATCTATCCAAATGCTGATTTTGTAATTGTCAAGTCATTCTGTCCTGCTTTATTCAAAGACCATTTTATTCCATTTTCATTAATCTATTATATTCCTACAACACATATGGTCTAAATCATTTCTCATATGATAATTTTGAACTATTATTTGCATTGTTTACTGGTGATGAAACTTTTTAATACATTTGTCTTTTTCTTCTAATTTTAAATTAAGCACTTGGAAGACAGAATTTTCTCTCATCACCTACATGAACTTTCGGTAGATTGTGTATAAAAATTGATTGTTTGTAAGGTTAGACTGATAATGACTACATTAGTAAAATTTGATGACTGAAGCTTTATAAAGTGGCTTATTTATATGTAGTCTAATTTATTGTAGCATTTATTCCTGATATTCTTATGAAATAATGTCTTAATGAATGTAGAAAGTGAAATATTATTTCTATCTAATGTCGATAACAGGTGAAAACTGTAGCAGAATAACTTTCTTGATACCCATCTAAAAAGCTTTCAGAGACTTTTTTTGCTACTGTCTCTGTGGGGCAAATCCCTGAATAGCCTTTGCCAACCCAGCTCTTCCTTTCTTGCTTGCTTGTAGTTCTCAAAAATAACTGTAGAATGTGCTGGGAATGCAACACCCTGAGACAAAAAGAAACTGTGTAGAACAGTCGAGACTCTGTTCTTGCTCCTCCTGGAGCAGGATGTCCTGCAATGCTTTAGCCTAGAGTGCCAAATCACCCCTGGGGGATAAAATGCAGAGTGAAGTGGCTGTCAGTAACCTTCAGCTGTCAGGCAATGCATGATGCAGGTGCACACAAGACATTGAAAAATAATAATCTGTTTCTCCTAAGAAAATTCAGATGCATTCTATTAAATCAGTATGGTTATTAATTTTATAAACTAATTTCTTAAATGTGGTAATAACTTTCTCTCTATCATTGATGAGATACATTTTTTAATGCTTTGGTTAAGCTATAAAGTATCTTATAGAAAACAATATATTAGTTCAAATTTACAACTTAATTGGAAAATGCTTTCTTATTATGAAGAGAAAATTGCTTGAGATTTAAATAAAATAGCCCATCAACACTACTGATTTTCTCCCTGCTGTGACCCATATCCCATTATCATAGGATGATGATCAGACTAGTGTTGAGTCCTATTGAATAAAGCCTTTCAAAAAATTCTACATAATTGACTCTTTTTTTTTTTTTTTTTTTTTTTTTTTTTTGAGACGGAGTCTCGCTCTGTCGCCCAGGCTGGAGTGCAGTGGCCGGATCTCAGCTCACTGCAAGCTCCGCCTCCCGGGTTTACGCCATTCTCCTGCCTCAGCCTCCTGAGTAGCTGGGACTACAGGCGCCCGCCACCTCGCCCGGCTAGTTTTTTTGTATTTTTAGTAGAGACAGGGTTTCACCATGTTAGCCAGGATGGTCTCGATCTCCTGACCTTGTGATCCGCCCGTCTCGGCCTCCCAAAGTGCTGGGATTACAGGTTTGAGCCACCGCGCCCGGCCAATTGACTCTTTTTTATATCAACCCACAGGAAAAAATATTCATTAATTGTCTCTAAGGTGTTTAATACAATATCAACTTGATTGAATATACCATATAATCTGTTATACAACCTGAAGCATAATTGAGATAGACCTAGCCTCAAGCTAGTTGAAAAATAAGTTACCAGAATTACAACCCACTGATCCACTCAGTAAGTCAGACTTATTAGGTTGTTGACTTCCACATGAGAATACTCAGAGCTCCTGCCAAAAATAGCAACCTCCAAATCTGTATTTGTATTTTTAGAAGCAACAATAATTTAAAAATATATGCTTTAAAATCTATAAAGGAGATTTTTTCTTGCTTGTTAGTGGTAACTGTAAGTGCATCAGGTATGAAATACAACATAATACATCTTTAGAGAATATGTGGCCTTAGATAAAATGATTTTATATGCAACACATTCATAGAGCTTATGTTAACTAAATTTAGATAATCCTTAGTATACAAACTTTAAGGTATTCAGAGACTGATCATCACTCTGATCATTAAAATAATAGCTAGCCCCCAAGGGACTGTGGCTTTTAGAAGAAGAAACAGCCAAGTATGTAATATCTTAGGGGTGGTAGCAAGAAAATAGACCAAGACAGCATATTTTCATGCCATGTGATGCCTGATGAAATGTAAAATGAGTAATAAAGGCATTTAATGTTCACACATTTTCTACCCTCACTGCTTCTATTATATCAATGCTCCATAATAACTATCACTTTCACCCCATCCTTATTTAAAAATTAGTGTTGCTAATTTTTGCTCAAAGTTAATTGAATTTCAGTAAAATCTAATGGAAATAACTTGTAACAGCTTCCACAGCAAAAGCTGACCTAAAACAGATTTTCAGATAAGGTTTATTATTCTTATACATCTACACTAAGGGTCTATCGCTGGAGTCTTGATCAAGGGTACATATTTATGGTATTATAAGGTCAAAATAAGTGTCAATGATGGTCAAAGGCCAATTTAACAGAAGAATCTTCAAAATATCAAAGTTTATTTTGATACAGGTTGATCATCTTGAGTAGACAAAATTTATTACGTGCACCCTAGAAAATCTATACTATGTGACACATTTAGAAGAAAACTTAGTTTTTAATTATTTCAATAGTGAAGAATTAAAATAAGTGGCATAATTTGTAGATTCATGTCATTTGTTCTTCTACTTTTTATGTTCTGGTTCATAGGCATAACGAGAAAAAAAGATAGAGCTTAGATTAGTAACAGAGGCTGCTTTCTTGCATAATAACTTTGTTAACGCCACCTTGGATTCAGGAATAATAGAATCCCATTTCCTGGTGACTCTTGTTCCCATTGAGGAAGTTGTTATCTTTCTGGTTTGAGCAGTAATCTCACACCCATCCTCAGATACTGCCTGTGAAATCTCAGATTCCACCGGAGGACTAGACTTGCCAGTCTTCACAGCCTCCCCTAAGCGTACAAACAAAACCTCTTCACAATTGCTGGGCTTTAAACACAGATGCTACACCACCCTATGGATCTAATTAGGCCAACTTTATAGATATTTACATATTCAATTCAACTGTAATTTTAGCTAATTGGACTTAGCTATCTAAAAGATGCATGAAGCAAGTCATTTCCCAAATGAGTTACATCATTTGAGTAAGTTCTCAAACTCTCTGAAATCCCCTCTTCAGATAACTCAGAGTTTTATGCTTTTGATGTGAGTAAAGGGGTAAAAGTTAGACCTCTGATATTTTAGTTAGAGGAGATTCTTATAAGCACTTAGATGATAAATGCAAATCACCTGTACCGAAACAGTTTTCTGGTATGTCTTAGCCTTGGTGACTCAAAAGATATTGAACTATATTCAGTGACTGATGCCAGGTTGTTAGTGTCATAGAGTTAAATCTTACATTAAAAAAATATTTGAGTTAACTCTAACACAAATCTATCAAGGAGATGTCTATAAAAGTAAAACAGCAATGCCTTCTATTTTTCAAGACTAAATGGAATCATGAATTAAATATAATATATCCAGGTATCAATATATTAATTAATTATACTCCACTTTTCAAGAGAGTATGCCGAAAAGTATAGTCATGCTTTAAACTATAGCATAAATAAAGATTGAGAACTTTGATGTAGAAATATAAGCCCAGTTTACAAATCCATGAGCATGAGGTTCCTATTTAGCTTCAGCCTCCCATAGAATATTTGTTTCTTGTAAAATCACATGGCATATTTTATCATTTAGAAAATATGAAGAGGATGTTGAGATGGTAACATAACAGTTTTAGTTATTTATTGGTGTGTAACATACCACGCTAAAACATAACGGCTTAAAAACAACAATCATTTATTTGGTTCACTAATCTGCATTTTGAATAGAGAGTCCATTAGAGATGGGTTAGCTTTCAGCTGGGAGTTCAGCTTAGGTTGTTGGTCTACAGGCCTCAGTTCCTCTCCTCATACACAGTCTAATGACTGGGTGCTAAGTGGAAGTGTTCCAGGAGCTAGAAAATGGAAGGTCCTATTTTCTTAAGCTCCAGACCTGGAAAGAAGAAGAGCCTCAATTTAGTCGTATTTAATTGATCCAAATAGTTGCACAGGCTGCTGAAATGTAAGACAAAATAACCTAGCCCCACATCCAGGTGGAAGGAGTGCCAATATTTTATTTACTTCATCTTTAATTTACCTCAATTACTAGAATATATAATGCAGCTCATTTGCTTCCAGATTATTTTTTAGAAATGTAAGCTGAAGATTAGAGATTATACCTAATCATCTTTAAGTGTCATAGAGGTAAGAAATGGGGATGATAACAATAAATCACATTCTTCATCATTATTGAGGAATAATTGACAATTAAAAGTTGTATATATTTAAAGTGTATATTTTGATTTTCTCATTTACATATACATTGAAGAATAATCACCACAATCAAGCTAATTAATCACAAATAAACAAAAAACATTGAATTTTATACTTTAAAATGTGTGAAGTATATGGAATGTGAATTATACTTCAATAAAGCCACTGCTAAAAACGAAAACCAAACAAAAAATCACTTTTAGTGAGGATTTACTATGAACCAAAAACCATAAGGTTATTTTGTGCATATTAATGATTTAATCCTCATAGCAATTCTATGTGTATATATACACACATATATATATATCCCTATATATCCATATCCATATATGTATTTTCATATATATTCATGGAGGATATGTGTATGTGTATGTGGGTATATATATCCATAGAGGATATGTATATATGTGTGTATATGTATATATGTGTATGTATATATACACATATATATATCCCTATATATCCATATATATATATTTCCATATATATTCATGGAGGATATGTGTATGTGTGTGTATATATTCATAGAGGATATGTGTATATATATATACACACATCCATAATATGTGTGTGTGTGTGTGTGTGTATATATGTTATATATATAAAAGTTGAAGCACTGAGATTAAATAACTTTCCCAAGGTCACACAGCTAGTAAACAGAAGAATGAGAAATTAAATATGATCAACTATAACACTGTTTCTTCTTGACTTGTGCCCTGACAATTTAATTCTAAATCAATTTCTTACTAGCCTTCCATTAACCACATTGCCTATCCTGCTGTTACCCAGAAACTTTATAATAATTTAGCATAATTTATCAGAAAATTTCAAGTAGTTCAATATAATGTTGTCTTCTTTGTAATGCTTATATAAGTCACCATCTCTAAAGATAGAGATATTTTTTATTCTGCCTTTAATTTTCAGATTTTTTGCCCCCATAGCTCATTATCACATTTTTTCTCCAACTACAGTGGTCTCCATTAGGACAAGATCTTTTACAAACATTCAATGTCATATACCATTTATTTACAGATGTATTTTTTTTTTACATGTTGACCGCCTATAATTGCCTATAATACAAAAATCTCAAATCTGAAATGTTACATAATTTGAAACTTTTTGAAACAATTTATGTTATATAAATTGAAACTACTTGTGACATGATGCCACAGGTAGAAAATTTCACACCTGTCTGACCTCATGTGATGGGCCACAGTCAAAATGCAGTCAAAACTGTTTCATGCAGAAAATTATTTAAAATATTGTATAAAATTACAATTCCTGCCTATGTGTATAAGGTATATATTTTACATAATACATTTTGTGCTTAGATTTCAGTTCCATCTCCAATATGTCCCCTTATATACATGCAAATATTCCAAAATTTAAAAGAAAAACAGATTTGAAGCACTTCTGTTCCCATGTATTTTGAATAAGGGATACTTACCATGTATCAGACAGAGTGCTATGCATTCATGACATCATTGTGATGCAAGTTGTAGATATGTTTTATTATGAAAGAAACAGAGATCAATATATGACATGACTAGGTTGGAAGCTGAGGTCTTCTAATTCTAATCACAGTGTAATTTACATTACTCTGTATTGTGTCAATGTGTCAACAGCCAAAATGCATATAATAAAATGAAAGCACACTTTGCCTTATATATTGACAATAGCATTATTTAAATTTATGTTAATTGAATTATATACCAACATATTGGTTATATCATGTATTAATATATTGACTGTATTAATATTTATATATTATGGAATTATGTTTTATATGTAAAACATTTATTATGAATGAGACATAAAGGATACGGATCATCCTAGAGAAAAATTTCTCTCAGTTTGTGGATTTGTGACACCATAAAACAAGTTATTGCCTTCTAAATTACAATTATGGGAAAGTCATAGAATGAATATTTTTATTTAAAAAAAGAAATGTTGGAAAGAAAAAAGGGATAATGTGTACCAGGCAGGGCCAAAACTCACAAGACACATTTCTTTAGATTTTTAAGGCCTGAGAATAATCCTCTGTGGCTTCATAATCTGTTTTCTGGACCCACTGGAGCAGTGGTCTCACCCTCTGACCCCAAGGAGTTACCATCAGCCTAGGCCTCTACGGCTATGGTTCTGCCCCTGGAGTAATTATTTTTCCATTTTATCTGATCTCTGACATTTCCAGTCTAAGCTGGCAGTTTTTCTGCTGATGGAAGATTTGCAAAATTCTTGATCATTCATACAATTTACATGGGTTCATGCCATCAGAAAAAAGGGTCCTACACAGATCTTTCCTGGATGACTGGATTTCTGTCCCTAGCTTCAGCTGAGATTGTTGATCCTGTCCATGAGTCAAGCACCTTACATTTTTAATAACTAATTTTCCAGCCACATCTTAGACTTTGTTTTGAGGCTATGCTATCTGGATGGGCTGATGGTTTTCCAATCATCAGGTGTTGATTCCTTTTTGCTTAAAAAATTGCTTAATTTTTTTTTTCATTTCTCTTGTATGAAATATAAGCAACAAGAAAAAAAAATTAGAGTGTACTTTACAAACTTCCCTTGAAAATATTTTCAGCCAAACATTCTGTTCACCACAGTATATGTATTATTTATGGTAATTCGAGTTTTCCCTACTGCTCTCATCTCTCATTTCCGATCCTTCAACAGAATTGGTAGTGACATTCATATATCTACAAACAATCTCTTAAAGATATATATTTTTTAAATTATATATCATAGTTGTACATATTTTTGAAATACATGTGATATTTTGATACTTTATTCTATGTATAATGATAAAATCTGGGTAATTGGGATATTATTATTGAATACTAGAACTTATTTCTTCTAACTGTGCTCATTAGCCAACTTCTCTTCATCTTTCTTCCCTCCTTGTCTTTCCACCTTCTAGTAACCACCATTCTACAATCTACCTCCATGAGATCCACTTTACTTAGCTCCTACATGTGAGTGAAAATACACAATATTTGTCTTTCTGTGCCTGGCTTATTTCCCTTCACTTAATGACCTCCAGTTCCACCCAGGTTGCTGCAAATGACAGAATATCACTTTTTCATAGCTGAATATTATTCCTTTGTGTATTTATATCACATTTTCTTTATCCATTCGTTTGTTGATGGTCTCTTAGATTCATTCTGTATCTTGGCGACTGTGAATACTGCTGTAATAAACATGAGTGTGTGGGTATCTCTGTAATATACTGATTTCCTTTCTTTTGAATATATACCCAGAAGTGGAATTGCTAGATTATATGGTAGTTTTATTTGTCATTGGTTTTTGTTTTTGTTTTGTTTTGAGAAACTTTCTTTTTTTTTTTTTTTTTTTGAGACGGAGTCTCACTCTGTCGCCCAGGCTGGAGTGCAGTGGTCGGATCTCAGCTCACTGCAAGCTCCGCCTCCCAAGCTCATGCCATTCTCCTGCCTCAGCCTCCTGAGTAGCTGGGACTACAGGCACCCGCCACCACGCCCAGCTAGTTCTTTTGCATTTTTTAGAAGAGACGGGGTTTCACTGTGTTAGCCAGGATGGTCTCGATCTCCTGACCTTGTGATCCGCCTGTCTCGGCCTCCCAAAGTGCTGGGATTATAGGCTTGAACCACCGTGCCTGGCCTGTTTTGAGAAACTTTCATACTATTTTCCACAATTGCTGTACTACTTTGCATTCCCACCAATAGTGTATGCCAGCTCCCCTTTCTCTTCATCTTTTGCCAGCATTTTTTATTTTTTATCATTTTGATGAAAATAGCCATTCTAACTGGAATAAGATGATATTTCCCTGTGGTTTGTATTTAGATTTCTCTGGTGATTAATAATGTTGAATATTTTTTAATAAACCTGCTGGCCATTTGTATAGCTTCTTTTGAGAAACATCTATTCAGATCTTTGTTCAATTTAAAATCAGATTGTTTTTTGCTATTGATTTGGCTGAGTTCTTTGTGTATACTGATTATTAATTTTTTGTGAGATGGATAGTTTGCAAATATTTTCTTACATTCTGAAGGTCATCTTTTCACTTTAAGTGTTTCCTTTACTGTGCAGGAGCTTTTTAGTTGATATAATATCTGTTGTCTATTTTTGCTTTTTTTTTTTTTTGCCTGTGCTTTTGAGGTTTTCTCCAAAAAATCTTTTCCCAGACCAATGTCCTATGGCATTTTCCAGTGTTTTCTTCTAATAGATTCATATTCTCATGACTCACATGTAAGTACTTAGTCCATTTTGAGTTTATTTTTATTTTTATATGTAGTGAGAGATAAAGATCTAGTCTTATTCTTTTGCAATATGGATATCTAAATCTCTCAGCATCACTTGTTAAAAAGACTGTCCTTTCCCCAGTGTATATTCCTGGCACCTTGTTGGAAACTAGTTGGCTGTAAGTGCATGGATTTACTGTTGGCTTCTCTATTTTGTTCTGTTGGTCTATGCATTTGTTTTTTTATGCCAGTGCCATAATGTTTTGACTACTATAGCTTTGTAGTAGAATTTAAAATTAGATAGTGTGATGTCCATAGCTTTATCCTTTTTGTTCAGAATTCCTTTAACTATGTGGGGTCTTTTGTGGATTCAAACAAATTTTAAGGTTTTTTTTTTTTTTCTTTTTTTTTTTTTTTTTTCTGTGAAGAATGTCATTGGTATTTTGATAGGAATTGCGTTAAATCTGTAGATTGCTTTAGATAGTCTAAACATTTAACAATATTAACTCTTCTGTTGCATGAGCGTTTCTTTTCGGTGAGGGATATCTTTTCCTTTTTTTTTTTTTTTTTTTTTTTTGTGGGTGGTTTATTCAATTTTTTTTTTTTTTTTTTTTTTGCTGGTTTCTTTGTTTTTTTTTGAGACAGGGTCTCATTCTTGTTCCCCAGGCTAGAGCGCAGTGGTACTATCTGAGTCTACTGCAGCCTGAACCTCCCAGGCTCAGGTGATTCTCCCACGTCAGCCTCTTGAGTAGCTGGGATTACAGGCATGCACCACCACAATGGGCTAATTTATTTTGTTGTTTTCCTTTTCATAGAGACAGGGTTTGCTATTTTGCCCGGGCTTGTCTCAAACTCCTGGACGCAAGCAATCCACCTGTCTAGGCCTCCCAGGCCTCTAAGAGTGCTGGGATTACAGGTGTGAGCCACTGTCCCTAGCCTTAATAGCTTTTTTTTTTTTTTTAAAGACTATCATCCACTTCTTTGGTTAAATTTGTTCCGAAGTATCTTACTTATTGTAGCTATTGTAAATGGGATTGCTTTCTTAATTTATTTTTTTTGGATGATGACTGTTAGCATGTAGAAATTCTACTGAATTTTGTATGTTGATTTTTGTATCCTGTAACTTTATTACATTTATTTATCAGTTCTGAGTTTTTTCATGGATTCTTTAGGGGGGTTTTAAATGTAAAATAATGTAGTCTGCAAACAAGGACTAATTAATAGAGAAGGCTGCCACACAGAACCACACAGGGAATTGCATCCAAGAAAACGGCAACAGCAATCTGAAACTGTAAGAAGAGGCTTATGTGTAGGAAATAGGTTGAGCTTAGCTAGGTTTAACATGCTTCTTGTAGATTGTTTCAGTAATTCCATGGGCCCAAAGAAAAATAGGTCATCTTAGATGTTTGGTATCAGGGTTTTTGGCAGTTGGATGTATGTGTTATAATCTAGAATTGTTAGCATCTGATAAGGGAAATAGTTGAGGTATGAGTTTAGCAAATTGTCCACACAGGGAAAATTAAGACCTTTTTAGCCAATCTCAAAATAAGATTAATGCAGTACTTTTGAAATATTACAAAGACATCTATACTTTTTCTATCAAAGCCTTCAAAATTCAAACCTGTACCCATTACTCATTCCAAAGCCAGTTCTACATTTTTACATATTTGTTACAGCAGCAACCCACTTCCCACTGCAAAAATCTTTACTAGTTTTCTATGGCTACTGTTACACAGTATTACAAACTAGGTAGCTTAAAACAATAGAAAATTATTATCTCATGGTTCTGAAAGCTAGAGGTCCAAATCAAGGTTTCAGCAAGGTCATGGTCTCTCTGAAAGATCTAATTAAAAATGTATTTCATGCCTTTGTCTTAGAATAAACTGGAGCTTAGAGGTTAAAAATCCAAACTGGGAATGCCAAGACGTGGATTTAAGTTCTATATTCTTTATTTTCTACTGTTGTGATGTCAAGTATGTTAACTACATCATAGATCCAATGTCGTTACATCATTGTCAGAAGCAAAAATGATATAATTTATCTAAAATAGATATTTAATGCCTAACACATAGTATTTAGTCAATGCATATGAATTGTTACATGTCACCAATTCAGTATTTTTAGATCATATTTGTGAAGAAATATTTGAAATTATTCTTAATTTATTTCACATTTCATTATATCTTACATATGTGTCTTTTAGGGTACTATTTAAGTGTTACATTGCTTCAATGGGATCATCAGTGATTACAATTTTAATATCCCTAAATATTCGAATGGAATATTTATTGGCCCCTATAACATGCAACCCCTAGACTTAAGCTTGAGACTGTATAAAAATAGGTAAAATTCACTAGTGGAAGATTTATATCTCCAGAGAGGATTAGCTTATCATGAGAATCCAACACCTCTATTAAAACAACTGGGTAAAACAGATAAATTATAATAATCACATTTTGAAAAACATCATACTAGTATGGAGGGAAGAAGACATGTATAGGCAAAATTATACACAACTTGCAGCCTTTCCCAGGTGAACTGATGATCTTTAGTCACTTTCTTTGTATAATTTTAAATCAATTTCAGGTGTAGGCTAAGAACTGAGCTTAGAATATTCAGAAGGACTCCACTGATGGAAAAGAGAAACCAGCAGTGCTTTTGATGTTGGTCGAAGAAGGCATGAGGTATTAATGTACAGAAGAGCACACATGCACCGCCAGCTCTCTTTGTGGGGCATTTACTAAGTTTACAGCTTGAAAGGCTGAAGACCCTGGGTTAAAGCTTTTTTTTTTTTTTTTTTGAGACGGAGTCTCGCTCTGTCGCCCAGGCTGGAGTGCAGTGACCGGATCTCAGCTCACTGCAAGCTCCGCCTCCCGGGTTTACGCCATTCTCCTGCCTCAGCCTCCCGAGTAGCTGGGACTACAGGCGCCCACCACCTCGCCCAAGGTCAGAGTGAAATGTTCTGTACCTGTTTTGGAAAAACAAAATCCTGCTAAGAAAAGGTGCTTTGAAAAAACACAGTATTGGTCACCCTCTCAAGTTATACAGATGTTGAAGCCATAAGGATTTTGTAGGATAAAGAATGAACATGAAAATTACTGGATGGTACAACTAATATTCTGAAATCTTTCAGGTCTTCTGAGAAAGACTGGCCAGATTCTTAGTAGGCTGAGAGGGGGCACAACTAGTGATGAATGAAAAATAAACTAAGTCATACTAAAACAGAACATTTCCCTGGTTCCTGACACAATGAGGGATGTGTATTTCACATACAATATTTTGTGTGAATATACACATACACACACATATATATGACATGTGCATATATATATGTGTGTACATGTATATGCACATATACTACATGTGCATATATATACAGACACATATATATGCACATGTCATATATATGTGTGTATATATACATATACTACATGTGCATATATATATATACATGCAACATTTTAAATTAAAATTACAAATGTGAGTGATATCAGCAAGATGGGAAAATGTGAAGTTTAAGCTCTTGTTCCCTGAACAATAATATTGATTTTAGAATGGTATACAGACCAAAAAACCTTTATGGGAACTCCAGAATCTACTTAAAACGTTATAGTAGTGCAGAAAATATAAAACCAAGAACATAGCATTGAAATAGGTATAAATATCAATTTTTACTTACCCACATTACCTCCTCATCCAAGAAAGCGTAAGTACCAGGAAAGATGTCTTAATCCATTTTGTGCTGCTATAACAGAATGCCACAGATTGAGTAATTTATAGTGAACAGAAATTGATTTCTCACAGTTATGGAGGCTGGGAAGTTCAAGATAGAAGAGGGTAGTATCTGGTGAGGCTTTCTGTTGCATCATCCATGGTAGAAGGAGAGAGAAAGTAACAGAGAGAGAATTAAAAGGGGGCTGAACTCCATATTTTATAATGAAACCTCTCTGGTAATACTGTCATGAATTCATTCACCTGTCCCTCATGGCCTAATAATTTCTTATTAGGCACCACCTCCAAACACTGTTGCATTGAATATTAAGTTTCCAAAAGATACTTGTTGGAGGACACATTCAAATAATTAGAGGGCATCTTGGATGGCAATTTCTGCTTTGGGGCAAGAGAGAAAGGGACATGTGTCCATTATCCCCAACATTTTAATACACTGAAAGAGATGGGTTGCTGTCTTGTATCACCAAGAGCACTGTTGGAACTTGCATAGTTTGGACACCTGGGAGTGACTAAAAACAAAAGAAAGAGGCTAGTGACTTGCTACAGCAAGAACAACTTTGCAAGGTTGGGAGAATTTGCAGAACCTGAAGCTTTTCCCCAGGAGGGAGAGGATTGCAGGGTGTCTAAGGAGGAAAATAGGTTAAAAATTATTTCAAAATGATTTAATTAATGCCCAAAACAGTACAAAAAATGAAAATAACTAACAACAGCTGAAGCAATTAGAAAACATGTAACCAGATAATAGATGTTAATGTAGCTATGCCAGCCATTACATAAAGTTAGATTAAGTACACTGAATTAGAAACAGATTGTCAACCAAGATTTCAAACAAAAATAAGACTCAATAACTTCTGACTCTTAAAGTTACACTTTAAGGGAAAAATAGATTAAAAATAAAAAGTTGAAAAAAGTATCACTTAACAATAACTTTAAGAAGTTGATGTGACATATTAGTAAAAGCAAAGTATTCTGTAAACCAAGAGCTATTCAGAGTGATAAGAAAGTTATCTCATTTAATAAAAAGATTAATTCAATAGAAAAATATGATATTTTAGAATTTTATGCAACTACTAAGAATGCTGAATATATATAAAGCAAATAGTTACAGGAGTAAAAGAAAGAAAAATAGATGAATCCACAGGCACATTTGGAAATATTAACAGCTATGGCAAGCAGTTAAACAATAAGAATATATAGAGATATCCTACAATGTAATCAACAGATTTTGCTATATGAGACTAACAACTGCAAAATACACATTTAAAAAGATAGATATGGAACAAAATGACTATATGTTGAGCTGAAAACAAAACCTAACAAATTCCAAGGGACTGAAACCATGAAAGATCTCTGATCACAGTGAAATTAAACATAAATCAATAAAACAAAGTTAAAAGAAAAATTCCTGGATGTTTGGAAATTAAATGGCACATTCCTGTGTAACCAATTGGTCAAAAAAATTAAGTAAAAATTATGAAGTATTTTGAACTGGATGATAGTGGAAATATGACTTATCAGAACCTGTGTGATGCCGGAAAAGTAGTATTTGATGACAAATTTATTGCATTAAGTCATATAAGTTATAAAATAAGAACCTTTAAAATTAATGTTCTAGGGTGCCCTGAGAACACATATAAAAAACAGCAAATTAAATCCAAATAAAGTAGAAAGAAAGAATCCCTAAAGCTAAGATCAGAAATCAATGTCATCAAAAGCTGATGTGCAGATGATGCCAGTTCCAACAGTGCTCTTGGTGATATAAGAGAAAAACAATAAAGTCAAAAGTTGATTCTTTGAAAATAAAATAATAAAACACAATTTACAATATCATCAGTGAAAAGGAGACATTATTACAGAGATGATAGACATTAAAAATACAATGATGTTATAAATAAAGTTTTGGTGCAGCAAAAGAAATAGCACTCGAATACAAAATTTTCTTTTTAATTCTCAGCAAGGCAAGTTACTTCTACAGAAGGGTGCACCCTTACAGATGGAGCAATGGTGAGCACACACTTGGACAAGGGAGGGGAAGGGGTTCTTATTCCTGATGCACAAGGCCCCTGATGCTGTGTCATTCTGCTATTGGCTAGGGTTAGACCGCACAGGCTAAAATAATTCTGATTGGCTAATTTAAAGAGAGTGACAGGGTGAATGGTTTGGCGGGAAAAATGGTTATGACAGAGCAGGTAACTGGAATGAGTCAGGGTGAAGCAGGTAATTGGAATGAGTCAGAGTGGAGCAGGTAATCAGAATGAGTCAGGGTGGAGTAGGTAATCGGAATGAATCAGGGTGGAGCAGGTAATCAGAATGGGACAGGGTGGAGCAGGTAATTGAAAAGGCTGCTTTACTAGGAAGTTAAGTTTAAAAGTAGAAGGTAAAGAATTGAACATCCTGACATATTGATTCCTTGAAAAGAAATTTAGAACTCATTTCTAACAACCCCTCCTCTTGCATTTCCTTACAGCTCTTTCTTTTCAAACTTTCTAACGTGTCTTGGCTTAGTTGTTCTGCCTCATTTTCCAAAAGAAGAAGCTTCTCCAGATAAGGTGGAAGATAGTTAAGGGAGGTTTTAGTAAGTGCCATTTTTATAAGCCTCTTCACCAACCCACGGATGAATGGTGTGACACAGCTAAGATAAGAATAAGTACACCCATTACAGCTGTGAGTGAAGTAAGAATTGAGGCTAATAATCTTTCCATTTATCCAACCACTTTTCTAGCCATTCTGTAAAGGGGTCATTTACCCTTGAGTTGCTGGCAAACTCATTGAATAGCACAGTCAGACCTTTCAATGCCTCTGTTATACATCCATTAGGGGCAGTGTTGTTTGGGATGAAGGTGCAACATTGAGTTTTAATCATGACACAAACTCCTCCTCTTTCTGCTAATATCATGTCTAAGGCTATTCTGTTTTCCCAAGTCATCTGGCTAGTAGCCCCTAATTGCTCAGCTATTCCCTTAACAGCATCTCTTGTGTAGCTAATAATTCGCTGTTGGTTGTAATAGATGTAGTTTATCCAATCTAAATTTTTATAAATTGTCACCCACCATAATATTGACTCAAATCCTGCAGCTATTTGATTTTGGGCTTTAAATTGATTTGGCATTTCCCATCAAGCTCCAATTGTGTTTAAATAGATGTGGGAGTCGAAAGGCCCGTAAGACACTTCTCTCATTTTACGATGTCTTATTTTTCCTTTCTCTGGTTGATGAAATGCTACGGTGAAAGGGATAGCGAACTGGACTAAAGCACTAGTGCCACTCCAGTTATTCAGCAGAGCGTCCACTAATGGTCCACCACAATACCACCACACGTCTGCTCAGGGATGAACAAGTCTGACTGATTGATAAGTTGGCTCACTGCATCCCTTCAGGTCTTCAAGGAATACTGAATTTCCTCCCTGTCATGAGAGACACGATGTGAACTTAGTGTTGGGAGACAGAAGCTGGATGGCCCTCGGGGGCTGACCTGCGGGTGCCGGACTACAGGATATAGCAGAGAGAGAGAGTGTGGCACGACTTGTTACTCCAGGCTGTAGAATCGTGGAAAAGAGCTACCAGGCAGCCCAGGCCTGGTCGACTGGAGGACCACCCTAGTGAAAAGGGGACAATCTGGGCCTATGGCCTGCATGCACACAAGCATAACAATTGCTTTTGTTTAACATAACGATGGAATATTTGATCCATTCCAACCAGGAATTTGCATCTTGGTATCCTGTCTTAATTGCCAAAGTTTGTTTTAAGTCTTTAACTTCTATAATAGCTATCTTGGTCTTGTAATTAGATAGAGGAGGAACAACTGTTCCCTTGTGAGAGGTTTTGGAAGAAGACTTAGAAGAAGGGGCAGGTGGCAGGGGATCAAAGAAATGCATTTCAAAGAATCCAATAGGGTCTGTCCCTGAAACCTCAGCCCCCATACCATAAAATCGGCTTAAAGAAGGGAACCGACTTAGAAAATGGGAAGAATTTTGAGGGCTTGAGGTAATAACGTGTATAGGATTGCACTGGTTTAGCTGATAGTTGGTGGGGGGGCTGTCCCTCTAGTAAAATGAATGTATGGTTTTAGGAAATTACAAAAACTGGTTGGGGCAGTCCATCCTTGTTCATTAGTCGTCCACAGAACATTGGACCAACTATGGCATAAAAGCTCTACATGGGGGAGCAAGACTCCTGGTTGACACTGTGGTCTTTATCAAAATCTCCCAGGGTTAAATGGTCCCAATTCACTAATGCCCAGTCTGAGGAGAGTCAGGAGGGACAGAGGCACTTTTCTGAAGTAGAGAGCTGTCTTTGACTTGGCAAATCCCCACAAGGTATAACAAGGCAAGCATTACGTACAATAGTTTGAGGCAAAATTGATTTGGTATGTTAATGACTGGATAGTCAGCAATAGAGCAAGGAAAGAAGAATGAGTAATAGAATAGATGAAAGAGAGTTAAATTTTTCTAACTTTAGTTTGGTAGAGTTTTCCCCTGGTACTATGGCGCAGGTTTTTCCAGGGGGTGGTGCTTTCTTGACTCGGGTGTGATAAGTCCATCCCCTTTTTGCTATACAAACAGCAGTCTGAGTGGTTAGCAGCACAAGGTAGGGTCTTTCCCAGGCTGGCTTGAGTTTTCCTTCTTTCCACCCTTTGATAAGAACATGATCCTCAGGTTGGTGCTGGTTTACCAGAAATTCTATAGGTGGTACCTGTACTAAAAGACTTTTAGTTTTGAGGGAAAGGAAAGTGGAAGATAAGCCCAGTATATACTTTCTAAGAAACTAACCTTTTGTTTTAAATGTGGGGACATCAGCAGTGGACTTTGTAGTCCTTGGTGCCTTCTTACTGAGAAATTTCCTTTAACATCTATTTTTATTAGTTTTTAGAACAAAAGAAAGCCAAATACCATTTTATATTTGATAATGATTCTTTCCATATGATTTTTATACCAGATAAGCTAAATTTCACCTTTATATTAGTGTGTTATTAATGTTAAACTTAATTTTAATAAAACCTTGTTGACATATTTATTCAATTTTTAAGATCTGACTGTAAGGTATGATTTTTATATAGACACTTTTTAACCTTTTATAATTTTTGTTAAAGAGCAGGTTAATGCTTTGAGAAAAACCTGTTGTGCTTTTATTTTAATATTCAGCTGACAGAAAAACTGGATGATAGCACTTTAACTTTAGCTAATATGTTTACACACAGAATTTCCTTTACAGTTAGTGTTTCAAAACTTGTTTAAACCTTTAAAACAAAATATTTTTTAACCTTTTAATGTAGGTAAAAATCTACATTCTTATGCCTCTTTATAATCCTTTTACAAAAGTTATATTTTATTTTCTTTATACACATTGCATATAAACTGTTTCTTGAACAGTTTTACATTCAGGAGTCCTAATTACTTTTAAATTATACAACATTTCTTGCATAAATTCCCTTTTATAACTTTTTTTCATGACTTTCATAGACAATTCTTCGACATGTCTCAACTTTCTGACTTGTTGCAAACATCCCTTTCTTTAAACAACCAGTTAATTTGTTTTAGAGCAAGCATTTACCATATAACATTCCTTTTTACGTAAATTCTCCCCCTGCTTTCTTTTTTTTTTTTTTTTTTTAAGACGATAATCATTCTTTTCCAAAGTGAACTTCCTTCATGTCTGTGGACTAGACTGTCTAAGGTCACAAGATTAGAAGTCAGTATAATACATGTTAAACCGTTAACTTTTAGCAAACTTTACTTTTGTTGAAAAACGTGTAAGTTGGGGATTTCAATTATTCTTTGCTATTAATAAAACCTCGTTCAGTCCATATTAACTTAGAATCAGTATAGATGGCTTGTTCCTGATTCTGTAAGTATTTTAAGTCTTGGCTAAGTGCAAACAGCTCACACATTTGAACAGACCAATTATTAGGCAATTTTCCTAAGAATGCTTCTACAAGAGTTTCCTTATCACTTACTGAATACCCATTGTGTCTTTTTCCCTCAATCACACCAATCACCCAGGAGGAACCATCTACTGTCCTGTCCTGAAGGGAGTTCCTCCTAGGTCTGGTTGGACCTTTGTATGATAATTAAGATTTAGATCCCCTGTTAGGAAACCTGCTGGGTTAAGGAATTTTCGGTGGTAAATGTCAAATGATCTTTTTCTAACAGAATAGTATTACACTTTAAGTACTTGAAGGTTCTTGAGTCAATGAGCTACCTTTTTGCTTTTTGCTTTTTTTTTTTTTGACTTAGGATAGTTTTGACCAGATGAGGGCTGCTCACAATGAGGTTTCCTCTAAACGTTACTTTTCTACTTTCTTCTGTTAGCAAAGCAATTGCCGCTACAGATTGAATGCATTTGGGCCATCCACGGGTTACTGGTTTAAGGATTTTTGATTAGGAAGGCTACGGGTTGTCAGTGGCCTCAGTGCTTTCGGGCTACTCCCTTGTTTACACTGACAGCAAGGTGGTATTGGAGTGTTATAGGGTCACAGAGAAGATCTTCAATTATTAATTATAGGTTTTACATTTATCCTGGCTTTTAAATAAATAGGATACACTCTTTTTACTACTTCTAGCTCTCTCTCTCTCTTTGACTCTCTGTCTCTTTCTCTTTCTTTCTGACTTCCTCCCCCAGTTTCTCTTTCCTCTTTGCTGGTCTTTCCCTGCCTCTGCCAGCCGCTTATGCTGCTGTTCTCCCCTCTCCTTCCCCTTCCCCTAGGGTAGGGAGTGATGGGAGTGGAGCTACTCTTTCTTCCCCCAAGAAGAAGGGAAAAGGGAGTTCTGAATATTTTTCTTACTACCAGAGGTTTGTGTGAAATTTGCGGAAGGGTCAACCCCTCAATCCAGGGATGTCTCGTCTTGCTTGCCCCAGAAGCCTCAATCATTCAAACCAGGGGTGTCTTGCCTTGCCTGCCCTGGAAGGGTCAGCCCTCAAATCCGTGATGTCTCACCATGCTGCTCTGGAAGGTTGACCTGCTTCCTCCCTTTCCCCCTCTGAAGGTCCCTTGCACACTTCCCACTCGTGTTGTCCTCTCTGGTTGCTCCCCCAAAGGAGAATTAAGCACCTCTTAGTGTTAGCATGCCAGTATAAATCCCACAGCCGGATATGCCCTAAGCTGTATGAGGTAGCTATGGAACTGCAGAGAGGACCTACTCCCTCCATCCAGCAGTAGGACTTGTCACCATTCACACAAACACCAACACAAGTAGGGTTGTTTGTGATCATTCATGCACACACACATTTAGCCTTCCAGAATTTGACTACCAAGGAAATACTTTACCAGCTCCCATGGTTTCTCCTTTCTTGGTCTGTGCACAGAGTTGTTGTCACAGCAAGGTTTCTGGCCAGTTTCTTTCCGCATTGCTGAGAGCTCAAGTTATTTCTTGCACTGGGTGAGTCCTGATTTCTCACTTCTGAGGCTGCTACAAGTGGGCAGGGTTCACCTCCTCAGAAGAGAGAACTAGAGACCACCCCTGGAGGGGAATGTAATCCTGGACTAGCCCCCAGTTGTTATAAATAAAGTTTTGTATATATAAATATAAAGAAATATCCAGTACCAAATTTTCTTTTAATTTTCAGCAAGGCAACGTACTTCTATAGAAGTGTGTACCTTTGCAGATGGAGCAATGGTGATCACACACTTGGACAAGGGAGGGGAAGAGGTTCTTATCCCTGACACACGTGGCTCCTGCTGCTGTGTCATTCCCCTATTGTCTAGGGTTAGACTTCACAGGTTAAGCTAATTCTAATTGGCTAATTTAAAGAGAGTGATGGGGTGAGTGGTTTGGTGGGAAAAAAGATTATGGCAGAGCAGGAAATTGGAATGAGTCAGGGTGGAGAATGAGCAGGTAGTCAGAATGTGTCAGGGTAGAGCAGATAATCAGAATGGGTTGAGGTGGGGTAGGTAATTGGAATGAGTCAGGGTGGAGCAGATAATTGAAAAAGATTACTTTACAAGGACGTTAAGTTTAAAAGTAGAAGGCAAAGAATTGAACATACTGACATATTGATTATTTGAAGAGAAATTTAGAACTCATATCTAACAGTGAAACTAATCTCTCTACTAAAACTACAAAAGGTATCCGGGGGTGGTGGCAGGAACCTGTAATGTCAGCAATTTGGGAGACTAAGGCAGGAGAATCACTTGAACTCAGGAGGCAGAAGTTTCAGTAAGCTGAGGTCAGGCCACTGCACTCCAGCTTGTGTGGTAAAGTGTATCTCAAAACAAAACAAAGCAAACATCTTAAAAAAAAAAAAAAAAAAAAAAAAAAAAAAAAAAAAAAAAAAAAAAAACCTGAACTACAGAAAACAATATATTTAATGACAAAATATTGAATATTGTCTCCCAAAGATCAGGAAGAGTACGTCTCCAATATTGCCACTTCTATTCAACATTGTTTTGATATTTTAGCAATTGAATAAAAAACAAAAAACAAAACTGCAATAAAATTTAAAGATTGGAAAAAAGTACAACCTTTATTATTTGCAAGTGGCATGACTGTGTACATAGATTTTTTTTTTTTTTAATTTTAAAACATAATTGCTAAGTGAATTTATCAAGTTTTCCCAAGGTAAATACAACATAAAAAGTAATTGTATTTTTATATATTAGTATCAAAAATTAGAAAATAAAACAAATTAGTAAAATGAAAATAGCAGAAAAAATCATACAAAACGCATGACTTCATATCATTAAAGTTTTAAAGATATCTGTACTGTATACTTTACCAGTGGGGTATATTTAAAGAGACTTAAATAAACTGAGAGCTATACTATAATAATAAATTGGCATGTTGAATTATGTTAAGATCCATAACAGTAACATAGACTGTGTGGTGGTGTTGCATGGGTAGGCAATGACCAAAGTAAAGGATAGAGGGTGCTGAAATAGACCCATTTATATCTGATTACTGCTATGGCCTGAATGTATCTCTCAAAATTCATACATTGACACTTAATTGACAATGTGGAAGTCTTAAGATATGAATATTTTTGGGAGTAATTAAGTAATGAGAGTGTAGTCCTCCTGGATAAAATTAGAGCCCTTGGTTAAAGGATTTGCGGCAGTGGGTTTGCTTGCTTCCTTTTTTTGTGCCATGTGAGAATGAAGTGTTAGCATTCTTTTTGGCTTTACTTCCTTTCCACCACATGAGGTCAGCTAGAAAGTGCCATCTATGAGAAATAGGATTTCACCAGACACAGCCTGCTGGCACTTTGATCTTGGGCTTCCCAACTTTCATAACTGTTAGAAAACAAGATACTGCTCTTTAAAGTTTACCTAGTCTCATGTATTTTGCTATAGCAGTGCAAACAAAGATAGTTACTTTAATTAAATGAACACTTCCACCAGAATTTAGTGGATTTAGATAATCATTTTAATAAATAGTACTATAGTCATTCCCTTCATTTAAAAAATTGAGCAGAATTGAGCAGATATCTATTTGAGAGTAATGCCAAAACTACATGTAAATGTAAAATAATTCAAATTTAGAAAAAAGTAGGAAGCTTGTCTTCATAAACATGGGATTGAAAATTATATTTTTATTTTAAATTTTTGTGGGTACATAGTATGTTTATGTGTACATATTTATGGGGTACCTAAATATTTTGATACAGGAATAAAATATATAATAACCACATCAGGGTAAATGAGGTATCTGTCACCTCAAGCATTTATTCTTTCATTATGTTACAAAGAATTCAATTATACTATTTTAATTATTTTTAAATGTATAAAAAATTATTGTTCACTATAGTCACCTTGCTGTGAATATCAGATTATTCACTCTCTCTAATTTTATTTTTGTACCCATTAACTGTCACCATGTCCACCCCATCTAACCCTTTCCAGCCTCTGGTAACCACCCTTCTACGCTTTATCTCCAGGAGTTTAGTTGTTTTAATTTGTAGCTCCCACAAGTAAGTGAGAACATGCAAAGTTTGTGTTCCCATGCCAGGCTGAATTCACTTAATATAATCATCTCCAACTCCATTCATGTTGTTGCAAATGACAGGATCTCATTCATTTATATGGCCGAATTGTACTCCATTGTGCATATGTAACACATTTCATTTATTTGTTTGTCTGTTCGTTGCTTCCAAATCTTGGCTATTGTGAACAGCACTGCAATAACCATGGGAATGCAAATATCTCTTCTATATGCTGATTTCTTTTCCTTTGGGTATATACCTAACAGTTTGATTTCTGGATCATATGGTAGCTCTATATTTAGCTTTTTGAGGAACCTACAAAGTGTTCTCCCTAGTGGCTGTAATAATTTATACTCCCATCAACGTGTATGAGTATTCCCTTTTCTCAGTGACATGGACAGCATTTGGGATCACCACTATTTTGGATAAAAGCCATTTCAACTAGGGTAGGATGATATCTCATTATGGTTTTGATTTGCATTTCTCTGATGATGAATAATATTAAGCACCTTTTCATACACCTTTTAGTCATTTGTATGTCTTCTTTTGAGAAATGCCTATTCAGGTATTTTGCCTATTTTTAAATGGGATTATTATATTTTTTCCAATTGAGTTTTTTGAGCTCCTTATATATTCTGATTATTAGTCCCATATCAGATGAATAGTTTGCAATTTTCTTCCAATCTGTGGATTATCATTTCACTGTGTGAATTGTTTCCTTTGTCATGCAGAGGCTTATTAACTTGATATGATCCCATTTGTCCATTTTGGCTTTGGTTACCTGTTCTCGTGGGGTATTACTCAAGAAACTGTTGCCCAGTTCAGTGTCCTGTAGAGTTCCCCCAATGTTTTCCTTTAGTTAGTTTGAGGTCTGAGACTAAAGTCTTTGTCTCAGAAATTCATTTAGATTTTATTTTTGCATATGGTGAAAGACAGGGGTCTAGTTTCATTCTTTTACGTATGTATATCCAGATTCCCCAATACCATTTATTGAATAAAGTGTTCCTTTCCCAATGTATGTTACTAGCACCATTGTCAAAAATAAGCTTACTGTATAAATATATATATTTATATATGGTATAATATAAATATATATAATATATAACTATATATTTTTATATGATATAATATAAATATATATAAATATAAATATATATAATATAAATCTATCTATCTATCTATCTATCTATCTATCTATCTATCTATCTATATTTGTCACTGGATTCTCTATTCTGTTCCATTGGTCTGTGTGTCTGATTTTAGGCCAATACCATGCTGTTTTGGTTACTATAGCTCCATAGTATAATTTGAAGTCAGGTAATGTGATTCTTTCATTTTTTTTCTTCCTTTTTGCTCAGAATAGTTTTGACTCTTTCTGGGTCTTTTGTGGTTCCACATAAATTTTAGAGTTTTTTTTTCCTATTTCTGTGAATAATATAATGGGTATTTTGATAAGGATTGCATTGAATGTTCAGACCACTTTTGGTAGTATGGACATTTTAACCATACATATTCCTCCAGTCCATAAATACCATGCTGGGGTGTGAAGGACAGTGGCCTTCTTCTCACAGCTCCACTAGGTGGTGCCTGAGTAGGCACTCTGTGTGGGGGCTCTCACTCCACATTTCCCTTCCACACTGCCCTAGCAAAGGTTCTCTATGAGAGCCCTGCTCCTGCAGCAAACTTATGCCTGGACATCAAGGTGTTTCTATACATCCTCTGAAATCCTGGTGGTGGTTTCCAAAACTCAACTGTTGACTTCTGTGCACTCGCAGGATCATCACCACATGGAAGCTGCCAACACTTGAGGCTTGCACCCTCTGATGCCACGGCCCAAGCTCTATGCTTGCCTCTTTCAGTCATGGCTGGTGTGTGAAGCAAGAAACTAAGTCGCAGAATACAGCACAGGGACCCTGGGCCCAGCCCACAAAACCACTTTTTCCTCCTAGGCCTCTGGGTCTGTGTTTGGAGGAGCTGCCATGAAGACCTCTGACATGCCCTGGAGACATTTCTCCCATTGTCTTGGAGATTAACATTCGGCTCATCATTACATGTGCAAATGTGTGCAGTTGCCAGATATCCTAAATCATCTTTCTCAAGTTCTAAGTTCCACAGACCTCTAGGGCAGAGGCAAAACCTTGCCAGTCTCTTTGCTAAAATATAACAATAGTCACCTTTGCTCCAGTTCACAACAAGTTCCTCATCTTCATCTGAGACCACCTCATCCTGGATTTCACTGTCCAAATCATTATCAGCATTTTGATCAAATACATTCAAGAAGTCTCTAGGTAGTTTCAAACTTTCCCATGATTTTCTGTCTTCTTCTGGGCCTTCCAAATTGTTTCAACCCGACTGTGAAGTCGTTTCCACATTTTCAGTCATTTATTCTGCAGTGCCCCACTCTATTGGTACTAATTTATTCAATTAGTCCATTTTCATGCTGCTGATAAAGACATACCCCAAACTGGGTAATTTAAAAAAGAAAGGGGTTTAATGGACTTACAGTTCTACATAACTGGGGAGGTCTCACAATTATCATGGAAGGCAAGGAGGAGCAAGTCACATTTTATGTGGATGAAAGCAGGCAAACAGAGAACTTGTCGAGGGAAACTCCCATTTTTAAAACCATCATATCTCCTGAGACTCATTCACTATCAGGGGAACAGTGCAGGAAAGACCCACCCCCATAATTCAGTCATTTCCCACTGGGTTCCTCCCATGACACATGAGAATTGTGGGAGTTAAATTCAATATAAGCTTTTGGTGGGAACACACCCAAACCATATCAATGCCAGTATTACCCCGATATCAAAACCAGACAGAGACACATAAAAACAAAAAAACAAAAAACTACAAGTCAGTATCTCAGATGTACCTTGACACAAAAATTCTAAACAAAGTTCCAGCAAACAGAATTCAGCAACACATTAGAAAGATCATTCATTATGACCATGTGGGATTTATCCCTGGAATTCAAGGATAATCAATAAATATAAATTAATAAATGAGAATGAAGGACAAAAAACATACAATCGTTTCAATTGATGTTGAAAAAGCATTTGTAAAATTCCAAGTCCCTTCATGTATAAAGTGCTCAAAAAATTGTGGGTAGAAGGAACATACCTCTACACAATAAAGCCATATGTAACCGACCCACAGCTAGTATCATACAAAACGCAAACACTGAAAGCCTTCCCTCTAAGATAG
This sequence comes from Theropithecus gelada, assembly GCF_003255815.1. NCBI lineage: Eukaryota > Metazoa > Chordata > Mammalia > Primates > Cercopithecidae > Theropithecus > Theropithecus gelada. Next base: position 65,316,710 of record NC_037671.1, on the reverse strand, counting down.
GTAACACAACAAAGATGCCCACTTTCACTGCTGTTGCTCAACATAATACTGGAAGTATTGCTAGAGCAATCACACTAGAGAAAGAAATATAGGTCATCCAAATTGGAAAGAAAGTTGTTAAATTATCCTTGTTTACAGGTTATATAATTTTATTTTTGGAAAAACCTAAAGTCTCTATGAAAAAATTATTACAAATGATAAATTTAGTAAAGTTGTAGGATACAAAATCAGCAACAAAAATCAGTAGCATTTCTGTATGCCAATAGACTAGAATCTGAGAAGAAAATCAAGACAATAATCTCATATACAATACTACAAACAAAATAAAATACCTAGGATTTAAGTTAACCAATGAAGAGAAAGATCTCTGTTATAAAAGTTTTAAAATAGTAATGAAGGAAATTGAGGAGGACATAAAAAATAAGAAGATTTCAGAGGATGTATAGAAACACCTTGATGTCCAGGCATAAGTTTGCTGCAGGAGCAGGGCTCTCATAGAGAACCTTTGCTAGGGCAGTGTGGAAGGGAAATGTAGGGTGAGAGCCCCCACACAGAGTGCCTACTCAGGCACCACCTAGTGGAACTGTGAGAAGAAGGCCACTGTCCTCCACACCCCAGCATGGTAGATTCATGACAGCTTGCACCATGCACCTGGAGAAGCCACAGACACTCAATGCCAGCCCATGAAAGCAGCCAGGAGGGAGGCTGTACAATGCAAAGTCACAGAGGCAAAGATGACCAAGAGCATAGGAACCCACCTCTTACATCAGCATCACCCAAATGTTAGACATGGTGTTGAAGGAGATCATTTTGGAGCTTTAAGATTTGACTGCCCCACTGGATTTTAGACTTGCATGGGGGCTGTAGCCCCTTTGTTTTTAATTTATCCCAATGGCTGTATTTACCCAATGCCTGTACCCCCATTGAATCTAGGAAGTAACTAGCTTGCTTTTGATTTTACAGGCTCATAGGCAGAAGCGACTTGCCTTGTCTCAGATGAGACATTGGACTGTGAACTTTTGAGTTAATGCTGAAATGAGTTAAGGCTTTGGTTTGGTTGTGTTCCCATCCAAATCTCATCTTGAATTGTAATTCTCACAATTCCCATGTGTTGTGGGAGAAACCCAGTGAGAGGTGATTTAATTATGGGGACAGATCTGTCCTGCCCTGTTTTCATTATAGTGAATGAGTCTCAGCAGTTCTGATGGTTTTAAAAATGTGAATTTCCCTGCACAAGTTCTCTCTTTGCCTGCTGCCATCCACATTAGATGTGACTTCCTCCTCCTTGCCTTCTGTGATGATTGTGAAGCCTCCCCAGTCGTATGGAACTGTAAGTCCATTAAACCTCTTTTTTTGCAAATTGCCATTCTTGGGTATGTCTTTATCAGCAGCATGAAAATGGACTAATACAGGCATCATAGAATGAGTTTGAATGTATTCTCTCCTCTTCTAGTTTTTAGAGAGTTTGAGTGAGATTGGTATTAGTTCTTCTTTAAATGTTTGTTAAAATTCAGCAGTGAAGCTATTGGTACAAGGCTTTTTTTGTTGTTGGGAGACTTTACTATGGTTTCAAACTTTTTAAATGTTATTGTCTATTCAGGTTTTAGATTTCCTCATAGTTCAATCTTGGTAGGTTGTATGTGTCTAGGAATGTATCTATTGGCTGCATATAAATGTCTTCTTTTGAGAAGTGTCTGTTCATATACTTTTCCCACTTTTTGATGCATTGTTTTTATTTCTTGTAGATTTGTTTAAGTTCTCCGTAGATTCTGGATGTTAGCCCTTTGTCAGATGGATAGATTGCAAAAATTTTCTCCCATTTGGTAGGTTGCCTGCTCATTGTGATGATAGTTTATTTTGCTGTGCAGAAATTCTTTAGTTTAATTAGATCCCATATGTCTATTTTGGCTTTTGTTGCCATTGCTTTTGGTGTTTTAGTCATGAAGTCCTTACCCATGCCTGTATCCTGAATGGTATTGCTTAGGTTTTCTTCTAGGGTTTTTATGGTTTTTGGTCTAACATTTAAGTCTTTAATCCATCTTGAATTAATTTTTGTATGAGGCATAAGGAAGGGATCCGGTTTCAGCTTTCTACATATGGCTAGCCAGTTTTCCTAGCACAATTTATTAAATAGGGAATCCTTTCCCCATTTCTTGTTTTTGTCAGGTTTGTCAAAGATCAGATGGTTGTAGATGTGTGCTGTTATTTCTGAGGCCTCTGTTGTGTTCCATTGGGTCTATCTCTGTTTTGGTACCACTACCATGCTGTTTTGGTTAATGTAACCTTGTAGTATAGTTTGAAGTCAGGTAGCGCGATGACTCCAGCTTTATTTATTTATTTTTTTTCTTAGGATTGTCTTGGAAATGCAGGCTCTTTTTTGGTTCCATGTGAACTTTAAAGTAGTTTTTTCCAATTCTGTGAAGAAAGTCATTGGTAGCTTGGTAGGGACAGCATTGAATCTATAAATTACCTTGGGCAGTATGACCATTTTCATGATACTGAGTCTTCCTATCTATGAGCTTGGAATGTTCTTCCATTTGTTTGTGTCCTCTTTTATTTGGTTGAGCAGTGGTTTGTAGTTCTCCTTCACATCCCTTCTAAGTTGTATTGCTAGGTATTTTATTCTCTTTGTACTAGTTGTGAATGGGAGTTCACTCATGATTTCGCTCTCTGTTTGTCTGTTATTAGTGTACAGGAACGCTTGTGATTTTTGCACATTGATTTATGCATCCTGAGACTTTGCTGAAGTTGCTTATCAGCTTCAGGAGATTTTGGGCTGAGATGATGGGGTTTTCTAAATATACAATCATGTCGTCTGCAAACAGGGATAACTTGACTTCATCTTTTTCTAATTGATTACCCTTTATTTCTTTCTCTTGCCTGATTGTCCTGGCCAGAACTTCCAATACTATGTTGAATAGGAGTGGTGAGAGAAGGCATCCCTGTCTTCTGTCACTTTTCAAAGGGAATGCTTCCAGTTTTTGCCCATTCAGTATGATATCAGCTGTGGGTTAATCATAAATAGCTCTTATTATTTTGAGATACATTCCATCAATACCTAGTTTATTGAGAGTTTTTAGCATGAAGGTCTGTTGAATTTTGTTGAAGGCCTTTTCTGCATCTATTGAGATAATCATGTGGTTTTTGTCATTGGTTCTGTCTATGTGACAGATTACATTTATTGATTTGCATATGTTGAACCAGCCTTGCATCCCAGGGATGAAGACAACTTGATCGTGGTGGGTAAACTTTTTGATGTGCTGCTGGATTTGGTTTGCCAGTATTTTATTTAGCATTTTTGCATTGATGTTCATCAGGGATATTGGTCTAAAATTCTCTTTTTTTGTTGTGTCTCTGTCAGGCTTTGGTATCAGGATGATGCTGGCCTCATAAAATGAGTTGGGGAGGATTCCCTCTTTTTCTATTGATTGGAATAGTTTCAGAAGGAATGGTACCAGCTCCTCTTTATACCTCTGGTAGAATTCAGCTGTGAATTCATCTGATCCTGGTCTTTTTTTGGTTGGTAGACTATTAATTATTGCCTCAATTTCAGAGCCTGTTATTGGTCTATTCAGGAATTCAAATTCTTCCTGGTTTAGTCTTGGTAGAATGTATGTGTCCAGGAATTTATCCATTTCTTCTAAGTTTTCTAGTTTATTTGCATAGAGGTGTTCATAATATTCTCTGATGGTAGTTTATATTTCTGTGGGGTTGGTGGTGATATCCCCTTTATCGTTTTTTATTGCATCTCTTTGATTCTTTTTTCTTCTTTATTAATCTTGCTAGTGGTCTATCTGTTTTGATGATCTTTTTATACTTTCTGTATTAGTATCTATTTTGTGTGATGTAAGTATAGCTAATCCTGCTCTCTTTTTGGTTTCCATGATATATTTTTTCATCCTTTTATTTTCAGTTTCAGTGAGTCTTTATAGGTGAAGTGTGGCAATCTTAGGCAATAGATCATTGTGTCTTGCTTTTAAAATGCATTAAACAACTGTATGTCTTTCAGTTGGAGGGTTTTCATCCATTTACAGTCAGTATTATAAGTATAATTGATAAGTAAGGACTTGCTTCTATCATTTCATTTGTTTTCTGGTTGTTTTGTGGTCTTCTTTTCCCATTATTTTTTCCTTTCTGTCTTTCTTTTAGTTAAAGTGATTGTCTCTGGTGGTATGTTTTAATTTGTTGCTTCTTATTTTTTAGATATCTGTTGTATATTTTTTGATTTGATGTTACCAAGAGGCTTATGAATATCTTAAAACCCACCATTTTAAACTTATGACAGATTAACAGTGATTGCATCCACACACAACTTGGCAAACAAGCAAAGAGAATACTAATAAAAACTCTGCACTTTAACTTTATCCTCCCGCATTTTAAGTTTTGTGGTTTCTATATTTATCTTATTGTACTGTTTGTGTCATGAAAAGTTAGTATAGCTTTTATTTTGATCACTTCATCTTTTAGTTTTTCTCTGCAAGATATGGGTAGTTTTTAATATTCTGTCTTTTTCTCTAGACTTACTATGACCATTGACTTTTGTACCTTCAGATGATCGCTCATTTCCTCATTAGTGTTCTTTTATTTCAAATGATAGAACTCCGGTTAGCGATTCTTGTAGTAGCCTCAGTTTTTGTTTGTATTGGAAAGTCTTTATTTTTCCATAATATTTCAAGAACACTTTTGCTGGTTATACTAAACAACATAATCTTTATATTATTACTTGTACTATGCACTACTTTGTATTTAATTTTAATGTACTTTCATTCTATTTTAATATTAAGTTATTCCCATGTAATTTAGAAAATAGAGGAAAATGCAGGTATATTTGATAAGAACATCAATAAGCCATTCACTTTCCATGCTATTTTATAGAAGGTCATTTTGCACACAAATTTTTATTTAGTATAACTTTTTAAAGAACTGAGAGCAAATACTCTTCATTTTAAAAAGGCAAATAAGATTTATGATATGTGGATACATGCAGTGGTTCAGAGTATAACAATTATATGATTTTCATTTTTAATAATATGTCCAGTATTCTTAAATTGAGAATTTGCTGCAGATAAATTGAGATACTTCAAATTGAATAGTTATTGGGAATATCTGTGCTACTAATCTGTCAGCTCATTGCCACTCCCTATGTGTCGAGTATTAATTAGTCAGAAGTTTTAGTCACAATTGATCTTTGTTTGTGAGGAAAATGTATTAACAAGTGATTTTTTTTTTTATAATTCTTAATTGATGTTTTAAAATAAGATTGAGTATATTTGAAGCAGATAAAAATATAAAGTGTATATTTGTTCCAAAAGGTGGCAAACTTTTGGATAAAGCAAATAGGCATTGACTTGAATTACTTTTTATAGAATAATAAGCCATTATATTACATTATATATTGTAGCATGAAGGAAATGTGGGAGCACATTTAAGATCAGTATTTCTTACCTTTCTTCCTTTGGTGTCAATGTATATACTGAATAATTCATTTTGTTAATCTAATGAACAATGTTTGTTTTGCTTGAATTACTAGCTGGTGAAAAAAAATTGACTCTCTAGAATTATTCTTTAAATTACCATTTCAATAACTATACAGATTATAAAAGTGAAAGGTCGGGTGTGGTGGCTCATGCCTATACTCCTAGCACTTTGGGAGGCCAAGGCAGGTGGATCACAAGGTCAGGAGTTCGAGACCAGCCTGGTCAGCATGGTGAAACCTTGTCTCCACTAAAAATACAAAAATTAGCCAGGCGTGATGGTGCACACCTATAATCTCAGCTACTCAGGAGGCTGAGGCAGGAGAATTACTTGAACCTGGGAAGTGGAGGTTTCAGTGATCTGAGATCATGCCTCTGCACTCCAGCCTGGGTGACAGAGTGAGACTCCATCTCAAATAAAAAATAAATAACTAAAAAAAAAAAGTGAAGAATGAATACTGAAAACATAAGCATATAATCCAATTGTATTTTTCCTCCCAAACTAAAAATTTTGCTTTTTTTGCATGACAATTTCTTACAAATGAACACTCATATTCTGTCTCATTAATGCTTCTGGGAATAATCTTGAGCCTTAAGTAGAGAATATATTGGTAGAAAAGACTGAAAAGAAGACATAGCACCTTTAGAAGTTCCATAATGGATGCTTAAACTTCACGATGAAGAAAACAATACTAGTCCATTGAGCATACCTTTTTGCCCGCCATAGTAAAACAAGTATCCCCTTCTATTTTTGATTGCTAAATGGGTGTGTAAACTGAGAAGGTCAGATGTTATTCCATATAGAAAGTCTAACAGTAGGGAATATTGAGATTTTTTGGAGATTGTTTCTTTAATTTTAGTCTTTGGTTACTGAAGAGAAAGATATTTTAGTATTTTGTGTAAGACTTCTGTGCCTCATTTGGCTCAGCTTTGTTACCAGGAAACAAAGAGAAAGATTCAGAATGGTACTTGGCCCAGGAATAATGTCTTCCTACTGTCTATGTTCTTCTGGCATAAAATCTCTCCATGATTCACAGGAGACCAAATAATTCTGGAGTGAGAAATCCCAAGCATTATATAAAAATACTTTCAAATAGATGATGAGAGAAAACATTGAAAGGGATATATTTCCTCAATTAGATTAAGATCGATGTCTATATTTTATTTTAAGAGTTTTCTGTAAAAATTTTGCTGTTCATGTTATAGTTTATTGTTATCATCCCAGAATCATCATAAATGAATAAGCATTATATGCTGACAAAAAGGGAGAAATAGAAAATATCTCATTACTTGTTTTACTGTGTGTAGTAATGTGATACTGTCTTGGGATTTCAGGAAAAATTTAGGTATTTGTTTAATGCACAATTTCTTTGACATCTTGAGAGCTGTGAGAGGTGTAGTATGTGTTAGTACGTGTATTTTGTATATGTGTGCACAACAGCAACCATCCAGGTCAGACACAGAGATGTTTGAGGTAGTTAATTTCTCATCAGTGGGTGATAATTGGAAGATAAGGTCGGGTGTGGTGGCTCATGCCTATACTCCTAGCACTTTGGGAGGCCGAGGCAGGTGGATCACAAGGTCAGGAGTTCGAGACCAGCCTGGTCAGCATGGTGAAACCCTGTCTCTACTAAAAATACAAAAATTAGCCAGGCGTGGCTTGGAATTCCAAACATGAATTGGAAGATAAGCTTAGGGCAAAAATAGCATAGTTTCAGAAATTGACATTGCAAAACATCTGCTTAAAATCACATAACAATTTGGTTGCTATTTGGTATGTTTTCTTTGTTGTTGAGGTTCAGTAAAAAAGCTACTGTGTTACTGATTATCTATAATTGATATTTTTCCAAATCAAGTATTTATCATTGAGCAATAAAATTGCATGTTGAGGGTAAAACAATAGTACTTATATAGAAGTGTCCATATTACTATAACTATGCCTATTTGCTGATGTGCATACTAAGGTTTGCTTGTCTCTTTGTTTTAAACTATATAGTCAATTGTCTTAATGACTTAAAAGAAAATTCCTGCTCAATTTAAGGAGTCCGAATGAGCCCACAGTAACCTGTTGATTTTTAGTTTTTTCTTATGGCGTCATGGAAAAAAAAAAGTGGTTAACATTTATTGGATACTCTCTGATAGCCCAAGATAGTAAGGATCCTTATAAAACATAAATAATTTTCAAGGCCTCTGAAATTCAAACTAGATTATCTTCTATTATAATAATTTTAGGCTAAGACTGCTATGATATTTTATATATATGTATAGATATATATATGTATATTTTATATATATATTCTAGAGACAATATGTAGGTTTGTACAATTCTACATTATATTTTATATCATCTTCAATTGAACACCATGTACACAGCTATAATGTTCTTAGACTGGAAGAGGATATGTGAATTTTGGAGGATAACTAGTAGTGTTTGACACATGGGGATCAACATTCAGTCTCTGAAGCACAATGGAAATAATAGTTTAAAATTAGTTCAAAATTTGACCAGTTAAAAATTAGGTGAGTAGTATCAATCACATGGGACTGTTGCGATACTTACATATTCTTGGCCAAAGTCGGTGCTCTATAATTCATGGAAATCTTTGTTGTTGCTTAAGATTCATTTGATAATTTTTTAGTACTCTCTCAGCTTATCAACATTTTGTCATCCATGTATCATCTATATTTGTCTTTCATAATTTCATAATTATCCAGAGATCTTGACTATTCTTTCAAATATGTGTGTGTGTGTGTGTGTATGTGTGTGTATATATATATGTGTGTGTGTGTATATATATATATATATATATATAACCAAGTTTTTTTGGTTATAACTTTCGTAGTAAATTATATTTTGTTATTTAATAACACCTCTTATAGAAACCCATATTCCTGTGAGTTATTTTTATTGAATTATCTTTATAACATGCTTGCAGTACATATTAAATTAATAGAAAAATATTTTCACAATAATTTAATATTCATTGTCTCCACTTACTTATTCTAAGTATCTGAGTAAAAAAATCAGAAAACTGTAGAAATACATAAACACAAAAAAATACATAAATACATAAAAAAAAAAAAAAAAACACAGAGAGAGAGAGAAAGAGCAAGTTCCTCAATAACATTATTTTCTTCAATGTAGTTTCATTACAACATTGATGAGGAATAAAAAGAACAACAGCAACAGCAACAAATTCCCATCAGTGCCACTGTCTGTGTAGAGCTTGGATGTTCTCTCCATCTCTGCAAATGTTTTTTCTTTGGATGTACCAGTTTTCTCCCACGTCCCAAAGATGTGTACATTAGGGGAATTGACTTGTCTACATTGTCTGCATGTGAGTGTGTGTGTGAGCGCCCTGGATGGGATGCATCCTGTCGAGACTTTGTTCCTGCCTTATGTCCTGAGCTGCCAGCATAGGCTTCATCCACCTGTGACTCTGAACTGGAATTATTGGGTAAATTATCTTACTTATTTTTATTAATGTTTTAAAACATATGCATAGCTCACATTTATTTCAATGTTTAAAATTAGAAGAATTTTGTTATTTATTGTAAAGTTTGATGTTGTTTTTGTGTACAGAAATATATGATAGGAATTTAACTATCATTTATATCAATTAGCTATGGTAAAATTGGTTTCATTATACTTCATTCCACTTAAAGTGGCAGTTTCCAAGAACCTATCAATGACATTAAGTGAGGACTTAAGTATGTGTGTGTATGTGTATGTCCGTGCATGTATGTGTGTATATATATATATATGCACACATCATTGATAAATACTTATCAATGAAAAGTTTGACAATAATCACTAGGCAAATAGGATGGAGCATTAGTTTCCTGTTGCTGCCACAACAAATTACCACAAACTTAGCAGCTTAAAACACCCATTTATTATCCCACAGTCTGATACATCAAAAATCCAGGGGTATCATTTCTCAGTTGGTAATTTGTTTGTCACAACGCCCTCAAGGTGCCAGCAGCCTATGTTTCTTTCTGGAAGATCTGGGCATGAATCTACTTCCAGACTCATTAGAGGTGTTTGCATGATTCAGTCACATTTTGGCTGTGGGACTAGAGTGCTCCTTGGTTACTGGCTACTGGTTGGGGACACTCCAAGCTTTAAGAGGCAACCTACATTTCAAGGTTTATGATATTCTTTCAGCTTTAATAACAGCAATGATTAGTCAGCTCCACTTTATGCATTAAAAATCTATGATGTCCTCTTCTACCTCATCTATTTTCTGCCTTCCTCCTCTGTTGCATCTCTTTAAATTTTCTTTCTTTTCTGCTGTTAAGTGCTCCTGTGATGACACTGAGCACACCTGATAATTCAGAATAATTTCTCTAAATTTAAGGTCAGTTGATTGGTAAATAAAATTACATCTGCAAAGGCCCTTCATAACACAGTCCAGATTTGTGTTTGATTGAAGAACTCGGAGTTGAGAAACTTGAAAGTGGTAAAGGCATCTTAGGAATTCTGCCTACCACAAAAAGAAAATCTTTTAATTTTGTTATTTGCATTATTAAAGAGTCAGCAAACCATTCTCATTGTGAATACAAAGGAAACTGATCGGTTGCCTATGTCAGTTGCCATAAGATTTATGGAAGCAAATTTAACAAATAGTGATGACTACAAACGGACATGTTTTGAATTTGTAGTTATAGCCTGTGGTATTAATTAACTAATTGCATTTTTTAGAGATATCAAGCTTCATTTACTTCCTTAAAGTAATGGAGCAATTTGCAGTATAATTCATATTTTCATTTTACATTTCACAAGTATAATTTTTCCTATTCTTACTATATGCCACTAAGAAAAATGCCATGATTTCAGAGATTAATCTTATTAAATAGGAAGCTACTTTTTAATCTTATTCTAGAGATCTTAAGATTCAGTTAGTACTATCAACTTATTATGAAATTCACCCTCTAGCTCATTTTATCAAAATAAATCTGGGCCCCTGAAAAATTAATCGACTTTTCCAGGCTTATACAATGTGTTAGTGAAGAGACGTACATGATGTTTGTACCCGCTTCTCTTTATTTCATCTGTTAGTCTACATTACTTAGTTTTAGAGATTTAAGTTCTTGCATCCATTTATCAACTGTGCTCCCAAATACTACATAGGCCTTTATAATAGAGAAAGCAATTTTCAAAATTTGCATTTTATTTTAGCTATTCCTTTCACAAGTTAATGTAAACTAACAACAATTTTTTGAAACTCATGTTTTCTACTTGCTTTTGTTTTCCTTTTGCTTAGACGTTGTGATGTCCAAAAGGTTAAAGGCTTCACAGAGCTTCGTTGGCATTAGGGCATTCACACAGCAAAAAGCTATTAAAAACATCAGTTTTACAGTATAAGCGGAAATAAATTAAAACATGATTAATTTTTTAATGAAAAATTCATTGGCTTTAGAAATAAATAAAATATTCTAGAAAATATTTTTATAGTCATTTGAAGAAGAATTTGATATATTAGTAAGGTAAAAATGCTGAAGGATTTGTATTTTGCCTGCCAAATATTTTTAAATAGCTCTATAATCACCACCGTTAACAGGAATAGCAATTATCTGCTTTGAATCTAATTTGCGTATGATATTTTTTGGTCCTAACAATAAGAGATATTTACAAAGTTGGCCCTAAAAATTAAACACTAAGATTATAAAGGTATAAATATGGAACACATACATAAAATTATTATTTTTTAACTGTTGAAATAGCTTTAGGACAAAGGAACGCTAAGTGTGACAATTCAGAGAAACTAGTTGTAACTCATAATTTGTTTAGAGAAGTGTCTCTCAAAAGTTTCCACCCAGATCATTCATATCACCTGGGACCTTGTTAGAAAGGTAAGTTACCAGGCTCTGTCCTAGAGCTACTGAATTAGAACTTCTAGATAGAGGAACAAATATCTGTGCTTTTATAAGCTCTGTGGGAGATTCTGAGAGAGCTAAAATGTAAAGGAACAACTCATCTCAGGGAAAGGGGGAAATAAAATAGTTTTTGAAAGCCTCGAATGCATCAAAAACAACTTCTTAAAAACCTAGAGAACTTTACTTTTTGAACTGAGAATTTTGACAGGTTACTTTGTATGGTAGGTTATTTGGGGGAGAGATTAAGAACGGATAAAGAAAACAGATATTTAGATTATCTTTTAAGTTCTAAAAAATTGTGTATTATTTGTAAAAAAGACAGACAACACTTTGAGAGTACTCTACTTGAGAATGAAGAGTTTACTCCTAGCAGACAATGTTGACTGAAAGGCAGAAACTAAGTAAGAGAATCATGATGAGATAGCAAGCAAGATAAGCAGTGGATTCCAACTTAATATGCAGAGGTTTATTACACACATAACCTTCTGCTTTTTCTATGCCAAGATAATTAAGAAGAAATAATTATACATTTATATAGGATTATTTCATTATGCCAAATAAACGTAGTGAATCTATTTCTCCTCCAGCTCTTAAAGTTTCATTATATAAAACTATCTTGACCAGGTGCGGTGGCTCATGCCTGTAATCCCAGCACTTTGGAATGCCGAGGTGGGCAGATCACCTGAGATCAGGAGTTTGAGACCAGACTGGCCAAGATGGTGAAATGCTATCTTTACTAAAAATACAAAATTAGCAGAGCGGTGCAGGCCTGTAATCCCAGCTAATCAGAAGGCTGAGGCAAGAGAATCACTTGAACACGGGAGGCGAAGGTTGTAGTAAGCCAAGATTGTGCCATTGCACTCCAGCCTGGGCAAAAAGAGCAAAACTCCATCTCGAAAAATAAAAAAAGAAAAAAAAATTCCCTTCTTGATATCCTTAAAGGAGTGACAACCATTTATATAATGATCTACAAACAGTATCTCATTTAAAGCAGTCTAGGTTATTATATGTCATTAAGTAAATACATTTTAGCTTATGTACTTATAAATAACATTTATTAAATAAATTTTAAGTGATTATTTTCATTTTGGATCTTATTTTTTCTCATATTTGTATTACTGTTAAAATTTTAAAATACTTAAATTCTGGGCCATATATATGAGATATAAGTGAATTGTTTAAATCATTACAGTAATGAGAAAAATTATGGAAATTTTTGGCCAGGTATGGCGGCTCATGCCTATAATTCCAACACTTTGGGAGGCTGAGGAGGGAGGATCGCTTAAGCCCAGGAGTTTGGGACCAACTTGGGCAGCACAGGAAGACTCCATCGCTGCAGAAACAATTATCAATATAGAAATTCTTATACAGAATCAATGTTTTATCAAAATACTCAGAATTATAAACTTAGCATCAAAAAAGAAACATTTTGTTTGAGTTATCAGATGTGGAGATATTATGTCAGTTTGGTGTCAACAATTTGCTTTATCTCAAGTGTAGCATACACAAGTTAATTGGTTATACCATGTTCTAAACAGTTTGGCATGTAATAATAATAATAATAAATAATGCAGACTTATGCAACCTGTACAAACATTTCAAAACAGAAATTCCTATTGAGATATTTTTCAGAAGTGAATTTTATGAAACAATTTTGGAAGCCTCAGAGAATATTCTCTCATATTTTATTTTATTACTATGTTTTATTTTGGGACAATCTTACAGGACATCAACATAGACTATAGAGATAGCAAAACTTCTTTAGTATGTTATTGTTACAAGATAAAGAGGTACTTGAATTTGTGTTTGTATTTGCAATAAAGCTGGCACAAACAAGCGGGTAAGAAAACAGTTGAGATGAATTTAGTATGTTAATGATTACTGCTGTGCCAAGTAAAGCAGAACGAAACTAAAGGACACTGCTCTAAAGATGCCCTCCAATCTGCACAGAAATGGTGATGGCATGTGGAATATAACAGAACACATGAAAAGCACTAATACCAGTATTCAAACGTTAAGCAGTAATTTCGTCAAAGCATATATGCATGTTCTATGCCACAGGGGAAACTAATAGCAAATATTTGTTGAGTGATTGGTGTCACAAATAGTTCTAAATGCTTAACATATATTAGATCCTTGGATTTTTATAATAATTTTATGAGGCGGGTCCACTTATTATCCTTATTTCACACATATGGAATCAAAGACACAAAAAAGGTCAGGCAGCATATTTTAGTACACACAGCTAAAAGATGAAGCCAGACTTTAAAGCGGAAAAAATGTCCTGCTTGTGCTTATAATGTTAATCACTGTGTTATATATGTACATACATATTAAACTGTATCCAATATTTATAGCAAACATTGTCATGATCACTTATACTCAATGATAATTTACAAGAACATTTTATCAGTTATGAGTACAAATTAAGATTTTTTTCTCACTAATTTTCAAAACAGAAATTATAACATTTTATTTTGGAGTAAGATGGAAAGATCTCAAATGAGAGCAGAAAAAAATATCTTTTATATTCATAACTTTTGTGAATATATGACCATTCACCAAAAGGTATTAAACAACCCAGTGACTATTTGCTTTTTTGTATTAAAAAACCTGGAAAAAATGTAAGTCAAATTTCAAAGGGGATCTTTTTCTTTGAACTTAAAGATAATATAGGATCTTGATTTACTTTAGTTTTTAACTAGATTGTTGAACATCACATTTTCATTTTACATTATGATTCCTTTAAAACTCTTGTCATGAATATAAATACTTCATTTTATACCTTTAAAGTTCATAATAATAACATCAGTAACGCTGTATATGAATCTATACATAGGTGTATATGTCCTGAGTATACCAAAAGCACTTTTATATTCAATTTTTAAATAATATGAGATACAAATTCTGGTCTTCTTATTTTCTTTGGGACTTCATAATATCCAAGGAATATTAAAATACCAACTTAAAAATCCACCTAACTCTTCAAATTTGCATTGCTAAAATAAAGAAACAGATTCTCGTTGCAATAAAAAGAAGAAATTATTAAATGTCTATTTTAAAAAAGAAATCCCCTCTTAGAAAATCATTTGCAATAGAAACTTACTGAGGTAAACTTAATTTAAGACCCAATTTCTTTGACAGCTAAATAGTAATTGAATATAATGCAGGATATAATATATATAAAGAAGCATAATGAAATCCTTACCGATAACTTAATAAAACAAACAACATATCCAGATTAGAATTGTTTTGTAGAAAAATAGGAAATGCTACATTGGTACCCACTTAAAAGGAAAGCATATATAAAATTTTTTTTAGAAAAACAGCATAATCTGAGAGTAAATGCTATTTTGTTTAAAGTAACCTTGGTCTACATTTTCAAGATTGGCAATATGGACAACCACAGAAGCATGTGGACCACACATGTTTTCTAAACATGAGCTACCAATCTTCAGCATTATGTTTATGGATACATTAAGGAGTTTCTTTTCTTCTTTTTCAGAAATGTGCCTGGTTAAAAACCATAACTGCTCTCTAAACACATGATAATAGAATTTTAACAAAAGGTGCTTAAAATTATTTTCTTAAGCCAGGTGTTTTCTAGTTTCATAGCCATTCTGCTCATTATCCATTTTGAGTAACGTAAGAGGCCAAAATCTTTTAAACAGTAACAATTACTTACAAATATTTTATAGTTCAAGAAAACAGATTGAATGCCAGTTTATTTCTGTCTAAAGTGACATAATAGCTTTATTTTACTTAGCTGCCTTTTTTTGCTTAAATTTTATAGGACATTTAAATCATTTATAGGCATGTGCCTACCCGATTAGAGTGAGTGGAAGGAAGAGGGAGATGGAGAACACGACGTTGAGGGGTATTTCTGAACAAGTGATCCGTGCCAGCCAATTGAAATATTTGATTCAATCTCTCTTGAAGCTCTTGTTTCTTTGAAAGGGGAAATTGCTGTTAAAATGGAGAACTGATGCTGGCTACTACAGTTAAAATAGTCTGCCCCTCAAGGCTCTTAGGGAAAATAGCTGAGGAATATAGAGTTCAAATGGGTTATTGCTGTTTCCATCGGAGTCTTAACATTTACTTGCTTTTATTGATCTAAGGCTTATTAAATAAGTCTAGTAACTTAGTATTGTACGGTCTAGTGATTTATGCCTATCGTCTTTAAATAGTGTTAGAGTCCTTGGAGAATGTTAAGCCTGAAGACTATTAATAATATTCTTAATAATTTGCTTTGTTCTATTTTTTCTAAATTATAAGGATGATGAGTATTTAAAAATATATAGCTTTGTCCTAAAATACATGATTAAGCATGGATATTCATTTATCTTAAAAAGATATGTAAAAAGATGTAAATCAATCTATTTTTGTGGCACACACTGTCATCTGGGTATCTTAATGTTCCTTCTTGCTTTTTTCCTTGACAACCCTGAGTTTGAGAGACGAGCTATGTACACCTTTCTAATTGCCTTACATATACGGTATACATTTGCCATCACACCGTTAGAAATCTGCTGAGGTTTCTTCTTAAGCTGTGTTTTCCTGATAGAAAGGAAATGACACGAATTTTCCCTTATCCTCTCCCCTTTCTAACTTAAGGTAAACCTGATGCCTGACTGAAGCAGCTTTTAGGAAACAAGGAGATAGCAAATATGAGGAAAATAATCATAGAAATGTTAGCCACAATATCGTCGAGTCACTCAATCAGTAGCAGCCACTGGTTTTGCCTGATTGTATTATTTATTAAAAAAAGCACCTTGATTTTCTAAGAGGCAACATTAAGGCTTTCTGTTTCTTGCAGTTATAACTAAACTGCTAGTTATTTTTAAGAAAAGATGTTGATTGATGTTTAGTATGTATCCCATAGAGTCTACAACTGACATGTGCTGATAGCAGCTATCTTTTTTAAGCTGTTCAAATTTTATAGCTATAACATACACATGGATTCATTGGCTGTGTGACTACAGGAGGACAGGCAGGGATTTGGTGACCTTCTTGCACTGTGTGTGGTCTGCACCATGATGCTGCTACTGCTCTCTTGGCTTCTAACTATGTGATAGCATCCCAGACAGTCCCAGCAGCTACACTCAAATTTAGGGAAGAGTTGATAGCCTATGGTATGAACTTTGGATCAGTGGGAAATAAAAGTACAGGCGAGGTTCAGGCAGATGAAGTCTCATCTCTTTCCTTGCACAACAGATTTGTTCAGAGACTCACTATTTCATACAGTTCTCTGAGGTTTCCTACTGAGAACTGTGTGAACCACCAACTGTGCTTGTCAGGAACTGAAGCTATTTCAGCAATGCATCTCTTTGTATCCTTGTATTTTCCCAATTTCCTTTCCGGCCTCACTTCCCTAATCCCCTTATATTGTTTCCTTGTGACTTCACTTCCCAATAAAGTTATAGCATGTAACTCTTGCCTCAGGACATATTTTTCTAGAGAATATGAACTAAGAAAACTAATTTTCTTGGAAAATTTTTTTCTGAGAAAAGACTATTGTATTCACTACAATATGTCGCAACTTTTCCCTCTTTAGATCTATTGTAGTAGTGAATTCTCTTCTCTCCCTAACCATATAGCCATTTTATTTATACAAATGTTCTGTGACATTCCTGGAGTAATGACTCCATCAGTCTATGGAGCTTCCTAACCCTGGTCCTCACCAATGTTAATTCTGAACACTTTCTTTGTTTTAAAGTTGATAAAGGTTTTGCTAACAGTAGGATCAGATAAATAGTTATCCATATTTTTAATAGTGCTTTATGTATTTTTAATCTACTTGGGTTTTATTGAGATAAAACTAAAAATTAAAATACATTTCTTAAAGCTAACTAGCATTTTTCTTAAAGCCAACTAGTACTAGTACTTCTGATTTTTCTTAAAACATTTTTCTCTAGCATATGTTGTCTTGTGAACACAGAATGTAATACACATACAAAATATGTGTTAAGCAATTATTTATGTTATCAGTAGGGATTCTGGCCAAATAAAAGACTATTCATAGTTATATTTCTGAGGAGTCAAAAGTTAAGTGCAGATTTTTGACTGCATGGGAGTCAGTTTTCATACCCCTCCATTGTTCAAGGGTCAATTGTACATATAAAGAATGTGTGTGTGTGTGTGTGTGTGTTGTGCAATACATATAATTTCTTAAATTAACAAAATAAATATTAGCATTTTTCTCAAAACCATTTTATTTGACCCCAATGTAAATTTGAGTCCTTCTCCCTTAAATACAAAACAGTACACTAATTATTGTTAAGCTAATACGTACAATGTCTCCTAAATGTGTTTCCTGTCTAAGGTGTATAGTAGTAATCAGAAAGTAATCAGAAATTTAAAAATTAATTTCCCTAAACAGTTATCAAGCAGTGGGGGAATAATTCAAGGAAGGTGAAGCCGTTTCACATCTTGTAGGAGGTTATGAATAGAAATCTTTTCACAGAGCACAGTTAATTTAATTTGAATTTAAAATCTTGACTCTTTATTGACCCCCTTATTCTAAAACAGTTGAACTAAAGACTTAATGGATTTTTTAAAGTTAATTAGAATCTGGTTTAAACTGAACACCCACTCCCACAAGGAAACCTTTTACAGGTGTAACAGATGAATTACTATTAAATATTTTACAATATAGCAGAAATATCTTACATATTTTGAATATGTGTAATGGGTCAAGTTTCTTGCTCACACTCCATTTATCAAGCTAGGAGATCTAATTTCCTAAAATCAAATCAGTCTGGAATGAAAATGCCTTTAACTAAACATCTATAGAATAGAAGGCAAGATACTGGAGAATAGTATCTGCAAAAAACTCAAGATTTACAAGGAATCTTAGAATTTATCAAGCCTAAAATTTATCTGACACAAATTTACTACAATAATCTCTTGAAAGTCTTAATACCATCACATTAAGATACTGAGACATCAAATACTAATTTGGTGCTGATATAGTTAGATATTAATATTTTTGTATGGTTCTAACATGGTATGTTTCTGATAATTTTCTTTCTCCAATCCAAATAGAGTAAGTATTTTCTTTTTTACATGACAGCCCTATCACATATTTGAAAATTGCTGTTCAAAATAATAGCTAATACTGAGTACTTACTAAATGTCAGGCATGATTCCTAGGGCTTTATCTGAATCACGTCATGTATTTCTACCCTATAAGGTAGATAATGCTTTTAGAAGACAAAGAGGAGGCACAGAAAGGCTTAATCACCCTTCATCTTATCACTAGTCAAATTACAATCCACATTATTACAATCCACATTATGGTTCCTTACTCTGAGTTAAGTATGGCATTCCATGTCACCTCTTTCCAAAAAATCATTTCCCCTAGGGATTTTTCTACTTCTGTAGTCTAAAGAAGGTAATATGTTTAAAAACTATTAGGGAGTTTAATACAAAATAAGTATTAAGTGTGTTTATTTTCATTTCCCAATTTACATGTATTCATTAGAAAAATAATTAAAATCACAGATAAACCAAACTAAAAAACAAAGTTTTCTGTAATCTCACCACTTAGAGAAAACTACAATAGTAAAATGTTGTATATAAAATATTATTCTATTCTAAACTAAAAATGATATGTATTGTCAATTTGTCATCAACCTCTCTGTTTCCTCTCTTAAAACTTCTTCTCACCCTCCATCTCACCCTCCAAATAATATTAATTTTACAAAACACTCTGAACAAATATACATTAAGATATTGTACAAATCTATTTGCATCATAAAAAATAAATAAATTTAACACAATGTCTTATTTTCTGGCACATTTCCATTTGGGAGTTCCTTGTTTCTCTCTTTTCTCTCAAAGCATTTAACTTTCATCATTGAACTAATGTCCCAATAGGAGGACACCACCCAACTTCTGATCAACTGAATGATCTAGTTGAGCTTATAGTTGCTATCGTTTGAATGTTTTGTTCCTTCTATAATTCATGTTGAAATTTAATTCCTATTGCAACAGAATTGAGAAATGTGGCCTTTGGAAGATGACTGAGTAATGAGGGCTCCACCCTTATGAATGGGAAGGCTTGCAGAAGGGTTATCACCCTTTTTGATCTTCTGCCATCTGCCAAAATCCTTCATTGGACACCATATGCTGGCATCTCAATCTTGGATGTTCCAGACTTCACAACTGTAAGAAGTACATTTCTATTCTTTTCAAATTACCCATTCTCACAAATTTTGTTACAGCAGCACAAAATAGACTAAGAAAATGTTGAAGAATATATAACCATTCTTTATTCAAATATGGCCAAGAAATAGTTGCTTGTTTGTTTTTACAGCTTTATTGAGCTATTATTCAAATGCCATATAACACCTATTTATGGCATTGAATTTAATAATTTTTAGTGTATTATAGACATGTGCAGTCATCATGCTAGTCAATGTTATAACTCTTTTTATGGCTACAAAAATAAACCCCATACACATTAGTTATCACCTCCTTATCCTCTCACTCTACTTCACAGCCTTTAAGCAACCACTAATTTGTTTTGTTTTTCTATGTAATACTCTATTCCAGACATTACAGAAATTATTTAGGCATCAGTTAAGGAAGAACCAGCTAGATTTCTAATTTCTAACACTAGATAATATTAAGTATAAGTTAAAAATAAATACTAACTGATAATTAAAATTTGTATTTAATTGTAAAAGGCATTGCTAGGTGAAAACTTGTTTTAAGTTACTGTAGTTATAAAGAGTTAGCTAGCTAGTGAATAAAAAGGGACAAAATATAAATCACCATTTATCTACTATCATCAGTGTTTTATAAACTGCTATGTACTGAATATTTTTGTCCCACCAAAATTAATGTTGAAATCCTAACTCTCAAGGTGATGGTATTAGGAGGTGGGGCCTTTGAGAGGTGATTAAGTCATGATGGCATAACCCTCATAAATTGCATTGGTGCCCATATAAAAGAACCCCAGAGAGTTCATTCTCCCTCCCATCAAAGTTAAAGGAAGAATAAAGCCATCTATGAATCAAGGAGTTGATCCTCTACAGACAACGAATCCACCAGCACTTTGGTCTGGGACTTCCCAACACCTCAACCTGTAAAATTAATATTTTTTTTTGTTTATAAGTCACCTAATCTATTCAATTATAACTGCCCAAACAGACTGAAACACAAAACATCACTGTAAATATCACATCTAAGAACTGAAAAAAAAATGCAATCTTTTAACCCAAACTTAGCATATCTCATTTAGAGTACAGGATTTATTAACAGAATTCAATTTAAAGGATTGAAATATTAGTTACAGAAGAAGAGTTGAATGGTAACATTTTTGCTTTCAGATAATAATTTAAATGATCTAAGTGTATGCTGAAGATCCAAAGTGACATTTAAAACAGATCTATCAGTAACTTTTATTTATTCTCATATATTAGAAAACCAACAGTGTTCATGGCAAGACAGTTGGCATTGGCTCAAAGGTATTAGTATCTCCGCCGGGTCATGTGTTGACAACAATCTCCTGTTGCTTGTCCATTTGCTATGCTTGGCAAACTTCCAGAGTCATTTAAAAAAAAATTAAAAAAGAAAAAGAAAACACCAACAAAGAATGGTAGAGGAAGCAGTTCACTGTAAATACTTCATGATTATTACTATAAGAGTTATGAAGATTACTTTCAGATTATGGCATCTAGTATTTTTAAAAATTGTTCCTTTCAATATTTCTATCCCCATAAAACCAGAATCTTGTGATTGAAGGCCATGTGATTGCTGAATTGGAGAATACATAAAGAAATATCAAATAATTGTACACTTCTCTTCCAAAATCATTAGTCTAAAATGTCAAATGCTAATGTTTTGTTCTTATAGAGTATGAATTCCACAAAGCCTTTTAAGTTGGGAGATTCGGTTATCTATTCTTAATGTCGTGAGACATGCAAAGTACCTGGAGTTCTACATACAAAGTTAATGTTGAGAGATTTCTATATTATAGCACATAAATATCACTGCTGGGAGTAAATACACCTTTTGTGACTTGACATATACCATAACAGTGGTTTTATTTACACATAGCTTTTACTGGCTTTTATCTTCTTAAACTGTACAACAAAATAGCATGCCAATGATATTAAGCTAGTAAAAAAAGAATATAGATTTGTTAGAGAAAAATATCAAATAGTCTTGTCTAATAAATGTACTAATATATTTATGTTTTAATTCATATTGTCAATGATAACACTATTTTTATATCTGTAGAAGTATATTTTTCTCCTTCTTAAAAAACAGAAAGTTAGATTAATAAGCTCATATAGAATCAATGGCATATAATAGTAATATGTATTTCTATTTTCCTTCTTTAGTCAATTTTTATTGCATGTAGATGAATTTAAAATTCTTTGTATTTCAGATTTTTGCCACCGCCTAATTGATTGTAAACTGAAAGACAATGTTTCTGAAAGTACAGAAAGAATAATCATCCACAAAAAAATCTGTAATGTGTCAAACACTTCCTCCTCTATCTTTAGAGAAATATGCTAGAGTATTGAGGTAAAGCATGTATTTAAAAATTCCCTACATTGCCCACATGTCATATAAATATTATGCAAAATAAACACTCAATATATTCTCAGAAATCATTTTATTTTTATAGTTATGTACGTTGACTCCATGAAATTAAAAAGCATTATATGGCCAATTGTTTGTTATTGCCTAGGCTTATTCAATTTTTTTGAAAGAGTTTAACATGTATTTACCCTATAGGAGAGAACCAATAGTTTGACAGGCAAAGTAAGAAAGTGTCTTAACACAGAAGCTAATTAACAATAGTAGCAAAACTAATAATTATATTAGAAAATTAATATTTATAAGAACTTAAATATGCTAGGCATTTTCAAACCCATTTGAAGATACAAGGTATGTTCTATTATAGCTTAATTCAGTAATGTTCAGTTAATATCTAGTCTTTTAAGGGTTAACAAAATGAAAATTCAACACAGGCTATACATATAGCAAAGAGAAAAGAGTTAATAAAAATCCAGAATACAATAATAAAATTAAAATTGAACATTTATGTTAGATGATTATATATCATAAACTCACCAATTAAGATAAATAGGTTAGAAAATAAATTATTCTAGAGGAGAATCCAAAGAAAAACTGAAATGCTATATAATGGGCAAACATCTGAAATAGCATGACTGAGAACTATTGAAAAGCACAAATCTATGCTCAGACAAACCAGTTACATTTATACAAAACTAAAGATCAATTATATTATAAATTTTAAGTACAAAGAAAAAATATATAAATTATGCAATTGTAAATCCTGCTTTGTGTTTGTTTTCACCATTATGGGACTTTCTGGTATAATTCAACTAGATCTTGAATAAACTAATGATGAAAACAAGATAAAAACAAATATTCCATTCCACTGCAATAGAGCAACCCACAAAAATACAACAATTTAAAAAAATCACATTGCTTCAAAGATATGATTGAAGCTAGAAAACTTAAGGAAAATATATATCTATGATCAGAGAACAATAAAAACTATCTGAAACCTGAGCAAGGTCAGGAGAATATGCAATATTAAAGATGTTATATTTGTTATGGAGGCAAAGGCAAACAATAGCAGTGGAATTTGGAGAATAAACTTTGTGCTCTCAAAGAGTAAGAAAATGGTATTAAGTACAAGAAATGATAACACAGGGTAACAAAGATATTTTGTCTTACTCTTTGAATCTCTTTAAAATATAATTGATTTTTAAAGCAACAATAAAAACAATATCTTGTGGAGTTTGTAACACATTAGTAATAAAATGCATGATACCCACCTCCTAAAACCGGGAAGGTAAAGATGAAATATAATATTGTAAGACTTGACCTAGCTGAAATGATATAATGTCATTTGCAAGCAGACTAACAAATTATAAGTATATATGGTAAATTCTAAAACAAGTGCTTACATTACATAAATTATTGCACAGCTAATTAATCAAAAAAGAGATAATATGAGATAATAAAAATATTAAATTGGGTCAGGTGTGTTGGCTCATGCCTGTGATCTCAACATTTTGAGAGGCCAAGGCAGATGGATTACTTGAGCCCAGGACTTCCAGACCAGTCTGGGCAACAGACAAAATTCCAGCTCTACCAAAAATACAAAACTTAGCCAAGCATAATGGCATGCCTATAGTCCTAGCTGCTTAGTAGGCTGAAGTGGGAGGATCAACTGATCCTGGGAGGTAGAAGCTACAGTGAGCTGTGATCACACCACAGCACTCCAACCTGGGCAACAGAGTGAGACTCTGTCTCACAATATAATAATAATAATAATGATATAAAAATAAATTAATTTAGAAGTAGGTAGTAAAAGAGGAAGAAAAGGACAAAAAAAGGAAGAAACAAATATAAAACCAATACCAAAATGCATGATGTAAATAAATCCATTCATAAGAAAGTCACATTAAATTTAAATGGTTTAAATAGCTATTGCACAGAAAGAGATTGTCAGGCCTAAATTCATGTACAAATATACTATGTTCATAATATGGTTAATGTCAGTTCTTCCAAAACTGTTCTATAAATTCAACAAAATACCAATGGAAAAATCTCAGAAGCCACCTTTTTTTTTGTATAATCACCTGATTTAAAAATTTTTATGAAAATGAAAAAACTTAGAATATCCAGAACAGCTTTGAAAAAAAAAGAACAAAGGTAAAGACTTATGCTACTTAAAACATTATTATAAAATTACAGTAATTAATACAGTGTGATATTGACCTCAACATGCACAAATAAATCTATGGAATAGTCTGGAAGGTGTATTTCTTATACCTATGCATATGTAATCAATTGATTTTTGACAAAAGTACGAAAGGAATTCAGTGGGAAAATAAAATATTTCTCAATAAATGGTACTGAAATAGATATATCTATATGCTAAACAATTAAGAATCTTAAATCCATATGTCACAGCATAACAAAAATTATCTGAAAATAGGTCATAGGCCTAAATGTAAAGCCTAAAACCGAAAAAGTTTATAACAAAATATAGGAAAAAAATCTTCGTGACTCTGGCATAATTCATTACAAAAATTAAATAAATAAGCACTATTAAAAACTTGGGCTCTTCCAAAAACTCTGTTAAGAGAATCAAAATACAAGTCACAGACTGGGAGATTTATAATATATCTAATAAAGAACTTCTATCCAGAATTTGTAACACATTCTCAAAACAATAATAAGAAAACAAAAACCATGAACAGAATGGGCAGATTTGAGCAGATACTTTTCTAAGAAAATATGCAGATCACAAATACCTGCATAAAAAGTTGCTAATATCATTACCTATTAGGTGAATGTCAATGTAAATTAAAATCACAGTATATTTTATTAAAATGTTTTTAAAAAGACAGATCATTGACAAGAAAGTGGAGCAAATGAAAGTCTTGTGCATTCCTAGTGGGAATGCAGAATAGCATCACGTTTTGGGAAATTGTTCATTTCTTATAATGTTAATAGTATATTTACCATGTGATTCAACTCTTCTACCACTAAGTGTTTACACAGGATAAATAAAAACATATGCTGATACAAAACATCATATATGAATGTTCATTAACAACATTCTTTTAATAGCCAACATGGGAAAAAACCTAAATATCCACCAACAAGGGGGAGAACTCTTGCAGAGAGAACTAAGGAGAGAACTTCAACAAATACTTTTTTTTTTTTTTTTTTTTAGTTTTCAAGAGAACCTTAGATATAGTATTTTGCTCCTTCATGCTGTCTTTTATCCAAGGGGAGAGGATTTGGCAATCAAATATTTGCAAGCTTGATATTCATCAAGGTTGCGTTTATTATGTGCTAGGATCTGTTTGTTGGCAGTCAGAGAGAAATGCACAGGCTTCTATTCCCTGATTCAGGAAGAGAGCCAAAGCTTTTTGAGGGTTTAAGGATGTCTGGGCACCACAGAGTGGCAGCCTGTGTCAGGATTCTGTTACGATTACTAACCAATTAACTGAATGTCCTAGGTCAACTTTTAGCTAGGCATGGGGCATACAACTGAGTTATTCTCAGCTCTTCTTCTGCCTATAATGGACAAGGAGAGGCAGGCTTGCTTTATTTGTCTAGGCAGCTGTTTGGGTTACTGGACTTTACATATACTGCCAATATTTGTACATTTTTCAGTTCTCTCTTCATTCTCATTCTTCTCTCTCTCTCCTTTGCCTGTCCAGACAGGTTCAGGAATAAGATTTAAGTTGGAATTAGCCTTGAGTTTTTAGCAGGATGTAAGGTGCTTGCTGATTAGGTGAACTTCATTCAAAACCGTGGAAGCTCAAATGTTTATTGAATTGCCCAAGTTATTCCAATAAGTAACTGGAAGGATGTGAAATCAGAATTGTTTTATGTCTTTATGCTTGTAGCTATACAGATGAATTTTATTGTGCTATAGGCTCATGAAGATGCCTATTAACAGAATTTTTTAGTTGATACAAAGATGAGTGAGTTTTACTTGATGAAAGTTTATAGGTTATAAAATGTAACAATACATCATGTCTCTTCACATTTTTAAAGAATAACATTTTTTTACTATTCTAAGACATTTGTTATTGTCCATTCATAGTTTAAATTTAAACTACTTTTTTAAAAGTCGAGTGTTATTGTTATTATTATTATCATTATTCTGAGACAGGGTCACACTCTGTCACCCAGGTTGGAGTTCAGTGGCGTGACCTCGGCCCACTGCAACCTCTGCCTCACAGGCTCAGGAGATCCTCTGACCTCAGCCTCCCAAGTAGCTGGGACCACAAGTGTGCACCACCACACATGGCCAATTTTTTGTATTTTTGATAAAGATGGGGTTTCACCATGTTTCACAGGCAGGTCTCAAATTCCTGAGCTCAGATGATCCACCTGCCTCGGCATCCCAAAATGTTGGAATTAGGTGTGAGCCACCACACTGTCATGAAAAAGACAAATGTTATTTTTAAGTGGCTATACCTGTGTTGTATTTGAAGCAATAAAATATTTGAAGCCTTTAAAAGCATAATATCTTCTCCCTTTCTAATACATATTGCAAATGGTTTTGATATTTCTAAAAATTCATTCAAATATGATTATAACCAGCTCTCAAAAATATCACACATGCATAAGAAGAGCAAATCTATAAAACAAATTTAATGGCATTATTTCTAAAATTTTATATTTGCCTTTTGGATCAATCTGGAAATACCTTTTAGGCTATGAGAAACATTGAATTTGGAAAATTGAATACCAAAAATGAATAATGGAATCCATTTATTTTAATTTGACTTATGAAGTATTCAATATTATCCAGGTTTACTGTCTTAACATTTGCCTAAATGTTCCTGTTACAATTTCCATGTTGGCATTAAAGACTTACTGATGGATAGATAATGCAGTTACGTTCTCTAAAACTTTGTTCAAGCTGAAGAGAACAAGTTTATGCCAAATCTTCTACCTAAAAATAAATATATTTTATGATTTGATTACAGAGACATGACATATGGAAAATGCTATAGAATGATTATCTCATAATTGTTTTCACAACTATTACTGAAAATCATAAAGAGCAAGTAGAGCACTGAGTCTCATAGTAGATAAATGGTATCTTGAAAAATAATGGCAATTGTAGCATACAAACTTTATGTAGTTTGCCCATTTTATTATGTTAAATAATACTAGCTATGTCAAGTTGTCACTCTCTCCTAGGACTAGTAATCATGGGATCACTATCTTTATGAATAAATCCTTTTTATGTGTAGTTTTGTAATATAATTTTCCTACGGCCACTTGCTCATCTTTTCTTTTTATTTTGTACTATTTTATTTATTTATTTATTTATTTTTATTTTATTTATTATTTTTTTTTTTTGAGACAGAATTTCACTTTTTGCCCAGGCTGGAATTCCAGTGAAGTGGCAGGATCTTGGCTCACTGCAACCTCTACCCCCAGGTTCAAGCGATTCTTGTGCCTCAGACTCCTGAGTACCTGGGATTACAGGCACTTGCCACCATGCCTGGCTAATTTTTGTATTTTTAGTAGAGACCAGGCTTCACCATGTTGGCCAGGCTGGTCTCGAACTCCTGACCTCAGGTGATCCACTCGCCTCGGCCTACCACAGTGCTAGGATTACAAGCATGAGCCACCGCTTCTGGCAAATGTAGAATATTTTTCACAGGATTGCATGGAATTTGAAAATTTAATCAAGGAGGCAAAATGTAATTTAAAAATAATTGTGAGATATGTTAAAATGTTTCTATTTAAAACCAAAGCCATACGTTAATTTTGAAATATATTTATGCTATATCTAAATTACATAAAATATTATATTTCTCTGAACAGTTTGTTGACATACTTGAGTACAAATAGTTGCTGAGTTTGTCATCATATGCTTCTCTCCAAATTAGACCAAGTACAGTGGTTCAATATTTTTTTTAAATTTAAGGAAACTATCCAAACTTCAAAATTCCAAAATTAAAAATGAAAATAAGACAAGATTAAACATTATGTTTATATTTGTGCTTATTTGTGTGTATGTGATTTCTGAATATTTCCCTCTGGCTCCATTTTCATAAGACTGTAATTGAGAATTACCATCATAATAATTAGTAAGGAAACTTAGTATCATGATCCTTCCTTTTAAATTATGGTTCCTCCTTACCACATTATGAGATTAATAATAGCTGCATATAAATAAAAGAAAGTAAAGTCCTAAAGTCCAAATGGAACCAAAACTATATCAATCTATTTATACACTTCAGTAATCAGCCAAACATTAGTAACAATATTTACTTTAAAAAACAAATAGCTATTTAAATCTTACTTTCGACCTAAGTATTCTAAAGTCAAAGCATCTGGGTTTTTGAAATAGCATTTGAATCTGTCTAGGCCACCACCTAAATGCCAAGGCCTAAACTGTAGAGATAAGTTTTATCTTAGGCCTACATTTTCCTAATAATATATTTAATATATAAATAATAAAACACTTCAGAATAGCCACAAGAAAAAGCCAACAATCTCAAAAGTCAAAAAATAATATTAGTTAGAAATTAGCACAAAAGGAAACCCCAAAGACTCACAAAGGTAGGAATAAGTTCTCAGACATTATTAATTTTAAAATGCAAATTGAAACAACAATAAAATAACAACTTGACATATTTTTTCCTGGAAAACATTCAAAAACCTGATAATGCCAAAATTTTGTGGAAATACAGGGAAATAGAAAGCTTCATGCAGTTTTGGTAGCAGTGCCGCCTGCTCTAAACTGTAAGAGTGCAATCTGGCACTCTGAGTGTACATTATTTAAAAAAAATTTTCCCAGAGGTCTATTAGGAGAATATAAAATAGATATTGAGTAAATATTTTGTAGAAATTATTCATTGAAGACAATCACAAGGAGATTGTCTAAGTACAATGTGATATATGCATATCTGGAAAACTATAATGTATCAGAAATAAATGAACTATCTTGATCACATATAAGGGTAATTTAAAGAATGAATGAAAACTAAAAAAAAAAATAAGGTTATATAATTTAATGTCATTTATATAAGTAAAGATTCTTTGCAGATAAATTATCTGCATATACAAAAAATAGTTTATATATTAGAAAGATATTTTTATATAAAATATGATTTAGACTTTACTTTTATTTTATAAAAATGTTATTACAAACTGTGAATAATTAGGGATAATTAAAGCAAGAAGAAACAAGAAAGGTGCCTTATATTGACCAAAAAGAATAATACATTTTGAAATGTATGAATAGTTCTTCAGTTCTTTTGCTTCATGCAGAAAGTGGGGAATGTGAATAAAAGAATGAATGCATATAATTGAATTGAGATTTTTGTTTAATTGATGAATGATGTGAAGATTTATATTCAGAAAGTACAGCTTCTCTCATTAGGATTAATAGATAGAAACTTACCTTCAAATATTGTAGTACAGCTGTAGACCACTAAAGAAAAACAAAGATCTCAAAAGCAAGTCATGGAAAAATGCATTTTTTGAAAAAAAGTCTGTGAGATTAACATCAGACTTCTTAGCAAAAAGCCAGTGGAATGGTATTTTCATGGTGGTGAGAGAAAATAACTCCTCACCAGAATGGCATGACCACTTCAATAATAACTCACTGCCACTTCCAATTATCTTTTGCCTGGCAGGTAGCCAACACCTCCTCAACACACATACTGGTTCAAAACCATTTTCAGATTTTCCCCCAAAGTATATCAGTAAACAACCAATTTCTAAAATTAAACAACAAAGGACAGAGATTTCTCTTAAAATAAATAAATGCTAGATGAGGAGTTAGTTATTTAGATAATGTGAAAACTGGAATCCACACAGGAAGGTGAGGCAAACCAGACTGTGGCAAGAACAAGAAGCCTCTGCCTTCTCCACACACAACCCTAGAAGGATACAACTGAGGAGACTGTTTACCTGAAGCCAGGATTCTGAGCCACTCTTCAGGAAGCTGGAGACTTAATATACCTGACTGACTGAAGTTCAAACCGGGAAAGTAAGAATTTTCAGGTTTGACCTAAAATCATCATATCCATATATAAAATCAGGAAAAAGTTTAGAACATTTTTAATCATCATTGTTTCAATGTCTAATTCATAATATATGCTGTTGCAAATCTAAGTGTTTAAAAAATTGGTACAGATATTTTTCTGCGTGAAATCATAGCCATTTCAGGTTTACAATTTTTCAAAGTTGGTTTAAGTAAAATTTGTAAATCTACCTCTGCTCTTTTCTAAATTGTATGCCAAGGAAGATCATGGAAAATTATTTCTGTAAAGGGCCGGATAGTAAAGATCTGCAGCTTTATGGGAGATACAGTACCTGTTGCTAGTAGTCACATTTGCTATTGCAGGATGAAAATAGGCATAGACAATATGTAATTTATGGACAGAATTATGTTTGTCCTGCAAGGGGGTAAGATTTAGCTTGTGCACTATAGTTTGCCAATATCAGTTTTAGAGTAAAGCTCCATTCTAATTATGTCTTCACATGTTCATCAAAGATTGTAAAACAAATTCAATATGCTTTAAAAAGATATGGACCATTGAAGATAAAGACTTATTTCCTTTGAAATGGTAAAATGTTTAAAACAATGAAAATCTTATGATCATTGGGCAACTCACATTCCTGGAAATTGATTTTATAAATATCTCAAGTGAATATGAAAACATTCAAATATGTTCAGATTTTTGTACAAATGGAAAAATTCCGACAGAATGACACTTAAAAATTAAATAACAATTTAGTTATAAGATCCTTTGATTTGGAATTAACGTGTATGTTTCCATCTACCTGTGAAATTGATAACCTGGAAATTAATTGAACTAAAGAAGAAAAGAAGAATGGAGGGAAGGATGAAATAGGGAGAAAAGGTAAGAGTAAAAGAGTAAGGAAAATTATAATTGAGCTTCTTTGTGAAGATTTGATTCGGGAGGTTTCAGATTTTCCAACTTTCTTGCCTTAGCTTTTGACCTAGTCATCATTATCCTCACAGTGAAGTTAATGACTCTTACCTAGACTCATGAAAGAGTTGTCCTAATTCAAAACTTTTCTAAAGCGAAAGAGAGAAAAAGGTGCAAGTGGTATGATTTATACTAGCTAAATAAAGAAAAAAGAAGCAAGAAAGGAAGAAGAAAGAAAGGAAGAAAAGGAAGGAAGGAAGGAAGGAAGGAAGGAAGGAAGGAAGGAAGGAAGGAAGGAAGGAAGGAGGGAGGGAAAGAAGGAAGGACTGTATAAAGATCTAACAAAATAAATTCTAATACTTTATTGAATGACTTTAAGAAAACTGAAATAGAAAACTAATGTGTTTATCAATAAGAAGAATAAATATGATTAATGTCA
This sequence comes from Theropithecus gelada, assembly GCF_003255815.1. Lineage (NCBI taxonomy): Eukaryota > Metazoa > Chordata > Mammalia > Primates > Cercopithecidae > Theropithecus > Theropithecus gelada. Next base: position 65,285,472 of record NC_037671.1, on the reverse strand, counting down.
GCTGCCTCTGTATTAATCTTTACATTTGATTCAATTCCATTGAAAACTTCAATAGAGCCCTTCATAGAATTTCAATGTTTTGATCTTAAGTTTTATAAAGAAGAATAGACCAGGTGCGGTGGCTCACGCCTGTAATCCCAGCACTTTGGAAGGCCGAGGCAGGTGGAACACGAGGTCAGGAGTTCGAGACCAGCCTGGCCAACATAGTGAAACACTGTCTCTACTAAAAATACAAAAAATTAGCTGGGCATGGTGACAGGCACCTGTAATCCCAGCTACTAAGGAGGCTGAGGCAGGAGAATTGCTTGAACCCAGGAGGCAGAGGTTCGTTGAGCCAAGATCATGCCATTGCACTCCAGTCCAGGCAACGGTGCAAGACTCCATCAAAAAAAAAAAAAAGAAAAAGAAAAAAGAAAAAGTAAAAGAAATAAAGGACTAAAATTAGGACATCTTAAAAGAAGAGCCAAATGGAGGGACTTACTGTACCAGGTAACAAGCCTTATTGTAAAGTTATAATAAATAATACCAGGAAGGATTAGGAGGGGATAAACAAATGGTCAATAAAAGACAATTAAGTACTCTGTAGAAGAAATACATCTGAGGTGACATGAAAGTCACCGACGAATGCTTAATACATGAACAGCAGATGCAGGTGCAGAAATTGGTCAATTACATGACAAAACAAAATGTAAAACTTAACTTATAGCCATGCACAAAAAGTGTTTTGAAATAAGGTAAAAAATTACATGCGAAAAGCTAAATTTTCAATTTTAGAAACAAATATAGCCAAGTAGATTTATGCCCTTGGTTTATGGAGTGCTATTTGGCAATATGAGGTGAAGTTGAAAATAAAGATACACATACCATGTAAACATAAAGGTTTCTATTCATAAGTCTTGAGTAACACCTGCAAAAGAATGTTCATTGGACTGTGTCTATATTAGCAAAAATGTCGGAAAAAATTCCAAAAGTCTGTTGATGAGAGGATAATGATTTATTTTAGACAACAGAATACTATCTAGCATTGAAAATAAGTAAATGTTAACTACGTTTTTCAACCTGGATAAATCTGACAGCATAAGTAAATGTTAGCCACATTTACATACAAAAATAAGTAAATGTTAGCTACGTTTATCAGCCAGGATGACTCTCACAACATAATGGATATCTAAATGCATACATACATAGGTACAAAGAAAAACAGAGAGCAAAACACCCATTGTATAAAATTAAATGTGTGTAAATATTCCTATTTTTGAAATATATTAATATATATTGACAGTATAAAATATAAACACAAATACGTGAATAATAAGCCAAGTGATTTGACCACTGATGTTGGTTATATTTTTGATATTTTTGGGATTTCTAAATCTTTTAAATTTAAAAAATTAAATCACGTTATTTTAATCATTTTCTCTGCTTAATATCCACAGTAGAAACCCTCTTCCTACTATCATGCCACAAATATAAGCATTTCCCATTTCTTTTTGCCAAGCTATTCTCTTTCATGTTCTGTGGCAATAACATCTGCTCCCAGTGTGTCAGCTTTCAATTTTATGAAAATATTTTTCAAATATACATGTCTAGTCTAAACCACTCCCTCACTAATTCTGCATTTTCAATTTCCTGTTGGGTACTACCAGCTGGGTGTCCTACTAGCAACTTGGAGTATTTTATTGCATGAAGATCAAACAAGGTTTAGCTAAAGCTCATTGAACATTACTACAATTAGCAAACAAGAACATGTAACCTTTGTTATGTGCATTGTCCTGTAGCTATATTGATTTAGAACCTTGTTCATAATCTCTACATGTATTTATGAATCCTTTACCAAACTCCAAAATGGTAGGAAGGACTTCTTATAACTTAAAGAAATGGAATAAAGTAAGTTCATGTTCCAAATGGCATAAAACATTTTCATTAGTTTTTTATTTGAAAGAATAGAAACGGCATTTTTTAAATATATATTATAGTATCCTGACTTGAATATCATCAAGCAGGGAGCAGCTGAACTTATATGCATTCTTTTTGTCTCCCTGACTTTCTCTGTTTTGATCTTCAGTCTTTTAGTGTTGATCCCCAACAGAATAAAAACAAAAGCAAAATGCTTCACTTAATCTTGTTTCTCCAGCACGCTGATACCCATCACTTTTCATCCTTGGTTTTCTTCTACAGTTACTGCTCTTCTTCCTCTGAAAATATTCAGTTCTTAACCGGTTGAACTCTCATTTCTGACAATCAACCCTGTATTATACTTTATCTGGTCCTTTAAATCTTTAATAATTTCTGAATTCAAAATTCAATTGTTTCTTTTGAATGTACATTTTATTCAATCTCTTTATCGAATGTAATGCCAATAACTATATATTTTTTAAAAACACTTATTTTTTATGATTTTTTTCTTTCTTGTATTACTCTTTTATTCTGGAAACACTCCTGCTCTGTATATTTTTCTGTTTCTCTTATTCTGCCAGCTTCTAAAATATTGTCTCTCAGATAGACTTAAAATTTAGGGGGATTTTATTTTATTTTTTCCTGGGATCTAATACTGAGTACTATAATAAAAATGCACTTATGTTTTGATGAGCCATGCATGAAAAGAGACTTAATTGCAGACTATTTTAGACAGCTTAACATTTTGCATAAATATCAGCATAAAAATTAACCCGAGACAGAAGAGAATGGAATGTTGTGTGTCACACTAGAGTCCAGTGCCTTCTGAGCATATTTTATTATTACTGTACATTGTTGTGGAAGTCCTCCTCTTTCCACTCTTTTTCCCTAGTCATCTTTCTGTAATAATGCTGTTTCTTGTGAGCTGTACCCCTCAACCCTTCCCTTGGAAGCTGCTATATCCATTAAAGAAAAATGGAATCCCAGTCTCTTGACAACCTTTGTTCTAGATAAAGTTTGGAAAGAGATAGATGATTTAAAGAAATAACTTTTTAGTTTTAGTTAGAATTTTTAGGAACTATCTGGGACTAGGGCAGTCTTTCCTGCTAAGGAAACATTTTCAAAGTAATAGATGGTCTCAGGACAAAGATCAAAGAAATCCGGAATACTGCCAGTAAAACATGGCCTCTGGGAATCCAGAGTATGGCAGAAAAAGGCCTTTGTTAAGACCTCAGAAAGATATGAAGCAGTTTCTCAAATGCCTTTTAAGTTCAGCAAAAAAATTCTCTAAGAATCTAAGAGCATGCCCCATTGACTCTCTTGGCTAGACAACAATGCTTCTAAATTCTTAAAAGCATTGTTACTCCACTTCTTTACAGGGGTCTAAAAGAAGAAGACCTATCTTCAAGATAATTGTGGGTATGGATTCTGTCTAATGGAATGAAATATAAACCTACAGATAAGAAATTTAGAGCTAAGGACAATTATCATTAGAGATGGGGCCCTAATGAAGAAACTGGGAATACATGCCCAACTATTTTAGAATGTGAAGGACTGGTGATTGAATACTTGCTTTTCCCCTTCAAGTTTTGGGGTGTCTATTACAGTTATTGTATACCCAGATTACCATTGTATGTTAAATGTGTATGGGAAAGATTATCAGCCTCTTTTCTCCTAGAAACAAAAGAAACCATATTCAAGTAACTAAACCAAAGATGAACATCTCTACTGTGCTCTCTCTGAATTCTGCACCTGTGAATTTATGAAGATAAAATATTTTTTGTTGTATGCCACTAAAGTCTCAGCAGGTTTGTTATGCAGCAAGTGTTAAAGGCACTTACGTATCTTCTCTCTTATTTTCAGATTTCCTCCATAATCATAGATTAAGAGGACAGGAAAAGGGAGAAGAAATCATTCTCAAAGGAAAGAAGTATGAAAAGGTCTTACAGCAGAATTCACTCAGCATTTCAAGACTTGGAAACAAGACCAGAAACAAACAAGGACCAATGAGGAAGAGAGTAAATAATATTTTTCTAGTGCACTTCAAATGTTGATGCTTTATATAACTCACCATTAATTAAATTAACAGCCCCGAGACATAGACATTAAGCTCCCCCATTTACAGACAAGGTAATGTGGGTTTGTAGAAGTGGCAAAGCCAGGTTTCTAGTACAGACATATTTGACTATAAAGTTTTGACTATTTCACTTCACCAAAATATTAACATCCAGGCAGCAGCTTGCCGAAGACATCACTGAGTCTATGGGAATTCTGTGTCAGTAAGAAAACTGAACCTCCTAGAAAAAAAAAAAATCTCTTCTACCTGTCAACATAGAGAGGTAACCTTAGGGAGAAGTAACTTATGGATGACGAACCTGAAATCTTCTGCACCGTCAGAAATATGGTTCCCCGAGGACATCATACACAGAGGGTAGAAGCCAGAAATAATGGAAAGTCTCTGATTTTATTCTTGAGGTAGCAAAGTTGAATTGCTCAGGTTGTTGTTGTTGATTATCTCTTTATGTCTCAAATTTTAACTCAGTATTTATCAATGCCTTACCATAGAGTCTATTGTCATAATTATATTTCACGAGGGATCAGTTCTAAGAACCATAATTCATTATCTTCCTTTTAATCTTAAGATAACTAAAATCATTATTATACTATATTTTCTTATAAGTGATGCAGGATTTTTGTTCCTTAGCTCAGCTAAAACCGGGATTCTTGTCGCATGAGCAGAAAAAGTTAGGCACACAGAAACATTAAAAGGTGAGGAGAGCAAAATTTATTAAAAGAAAGCTCTTAGTGAAAAAAGAGTCCTGCCAACAGGGTCTCACCTTCCAGATTGAATACCAGGTCACCACACACGCGTGCTGAAGAGACCACACTCCTTCCCAGTGCACAAGGTACCATCTTCGCAGTGTCTCACCCCACTCTCCCAGTGTGCAGGTGGGTCCCCCAGTTCGTGGTGGGCATGCCCAAACAAGGCCCTGGGTGGGTTCCCTCATCTAGACAAAAGCATCTGATGTAAACACTTGCGACGCAGGTCAGAGATTCTCCAGGGACCCTCCCCCTTAACTGTCTCCTACATGTATCATTCCTCTCTCTAAAGAAGTACATCTAACTGCCATTAGAATAAGGATAGGAATGAGGGCAAAGCCTGATCTTAGCTGCTTTCTGCTGACATGGGATACTGTTCTGGGAAAATGACAGTCGGATCTCCCTGAGAGGTCTCTCTAATGATTCCCAACAAAAGGGATTATCCTCCGAGGCTCTGGTTGCATGACCGTTTGGAATTTAATTGCCTGAAGGTGAGAAGTGACAAAATGGGTTATTAGAAAATATGTATCAAAAGAAGGAGGAGGGTTGGGACAGCTCATAAATCCCGAGGATTTTTACCAGTTTACACAGGGAGAGGGAGGGCAAAAGCCAAACTGGTAAAAAACAAAAACAAAAACAAAAACAAAAAAAACACTACCATTTTTCCAGCATGTCAAGCTTCTGGGTTTCCTTCCTCCAAGCCCTTTCCTAAGCCAAATAGTTAAAGGTTTGGGAAAATAAACTTTTCCCAGTTTGGATGATGCATCCAAGGGGAGTGTCTCATGATACATAGACATAATTACCTCTCATTGAAGAGAGGACAGAGGAGAAAAAAGGAAAAAAAAGGGTACTTTTTTCCCAAAGGAGTCCCAGGGTTTCAGGATGCATTTAAAATGGGTACAGATTGAAGTTGGGTGGCTACCTATCTATATGGAGGCAAGCAGGCATCCCAGATTCCCTTCCCTTCCTGACAAATAGCCCAGGTAAGTGAGGGAGAGAACGTGAGGCATCTCGTTCTTTCCTCCATCCTTATATCCCTGAATCCCAGCAACCGCAACAAGGTACTGCCCATGGGTGTCAAAATGACTTTCACCCATGTTAACAGGGGGCCCTAGCAGTTGGAAATATCCACTTTTACCCACATACACCTTATCTCCCCTGTTGTCAGTAGTCTTCAAATTCCCTTGACCTCATTTATGCCATGGATACTAGCATGAACTACTCACTGTATCTCCCTCACCTTTCTCTCTCCTCACCTCTTCTGTCTTTCTCAAGGTTTTCCAAGCCATCAGAAATTATCTTAGGACCTCATATGTATGCATTAAGTGTGGCAAGGCAAAATGAAGAAAAATAATTTTCCAGCAAAACGAGATCCAAGAAGGGAAAAATATAAAGGCCTTTTAAATATACCTACAACTTGGATATCCACTTTTAGTTAAGCTGAGAACTCTTTAAGAAAATAATTTTAAATCCTTTATTACCCAAATTTAGTCATGCAAAGTGGCTAATATTTCTGTTTTTTAGACTTTACTAGAGTCTCAGAGAAAAGAAAATACAAGGTGGTTCAATGCGGGGAAGAGAATCTACAAATGGCAAAGGTCTCACAGATATCAAACAAGAAAGAACTCATTCACTAAGCCAGAATTGAACCCCAGCAGCCATTGTAAAATGGTAGAGGCTAAAAAAAAAAAAAAAACACTTCCATGTGGTTACAGGTCACACTCTCAGAGATGTAAAACAAACTGAAGGCCTGCAGCAAAGTTTGCTACTGACCATACAGAAAGCCATGCGAAGCACACCAAATTGGCTACAGCTGAACACCAGCAGCACAAATTATTTTTCGAAATGAAAACTTTACAAAAAATATGAACAGTTGTAATTGTGGTCACGGTCTAGTAAAACATCTTGTAAAAGGAAAAGAAGCGTCTTTCTTAATAGTTAATTTCTAACCTAGTGGAGAAAAGAAAAAAAAAAAAAAATGAGAGTGCAGGACTGTGTTAACAGCTGACAAGGTGGAGAAAAGAAAAAAACAAAAAACAAAAAAAGAGCTTAAAGTGCAGAATTGGAAAGAACTTCTTCATATGTAAATGGATTATTTCAACAGGGAGAGAAACCTTTAATTGCTGTTTATTCCCTGGGGCTTGGACAGAGCTTGACCCCTTGGCCATGTGAGGCGGAGATACTGTGGAGGCATGGCTGATACCACCTGCAGACTGCTCTGTGGGACCTTTTGGCCATGTGCCCCAGTCCCAGCAGGGAGGGGATGTGAGAGGAGAGCTGCTGCTCACCTGTTAGTTTCAAAAAAAAAAAAAAAAAAGAAGAAGAAGAAGAAGGAAAAGTCCATATAAAGGTTGGGTTGGACTGAGGCTGACATTCACAACCCCCAAGAGCAACTGGGTTGGAGGCACAATTTCCTCTACCCTCAGAAAATGTCCACAAACAGAAAGACTCAGAAATGAAAGGGAAAAAGACTTTTTGGTCTGCGTCTTATGCACCTTTCCTCGTGTTCCCATAAAAGCTAACAAAATGATGCAGGATTTTTGCTCCTTAGCTCAGCAAAAACTCAGTTATTGTCCCATGGCCGGAAAAACATTGAGAAAACTGATATGTGTCAGGTCTCTGAGCCTAAGCTAAGCTATCATATCCCCTGTAACCTGCACATATACATCCAGATGGCCTGAAGCAACTGAAGATCCACAAAAGAAGTGAAAATAGCCTTAACTGATGACATTCCACCGTTGTGATTTGTTCCTGCCCCACCCTAACTGATACAATATAGTCTCCCCCCTCCCTTAAGAAGGTACTTTGTAATTTTCTCCCCTGCCCTTAAGAATGTACTTTGTATGCCTATCCCAAACCTATAAGAACTAATGATAATCCCACCACTCTTTGCTGACTCCTTTTTTGGACTCAGCCCGCCTGCACGCAGGTGAAATAAACAGCCCTGTTGCTCACACAAAGCCTGTTGGTGGTCTCTTCACATGGACACACATGACATTTGGTGCCAAAGACCCAGGACAGGAGGACTCTTTCGGGAGACCAGTCCCCTGTCCTTGCCCTCACTCTATGAGGAGATCTACCTAAGACCTCGGGTCCTCAGACCAACCAACCCAAGGAACATCTCACCAATTTCAAATTGGGTAAGCGGTCTTTTCACTCTTCTCCAGCCTCTCTTGCTACCCTTCAATCTTCCTCTCTTGCTATTCTTCAGTCTCCCTTTCCTTCCAATTCCAGTTCTTTTTCCTCTCTAGTAGAGACAAGGAGACACATTTTATCTGTGGACCCAAAACTCCGGCACCGGTCACGGACTCAGGAAGACAGTCTTCCCTTGGTGTTTAATCACTGTGAGGATGCCTGCCTGATTATTCACCTACGCTCCATTGGTGTCTGATCACTGCAGGGATGCAGTTAGATAAACCTAACTGACCCCATAAATCCTAAATCCTTTCCCCACTCCCCTTTCCATTCCTTAAAAAAAAAAAAAAAAACCCTAAAAGCTGCTCCCGCACTAGCTCTCCCAACCTTTTTTATTACACACAGCCGAAGTGCAGGGCTGTGTGGTTTGAATTCTTGTACAAGAGCAGGGACAGTGCCCTGTAGCCTTTCTATCCAAACAACTTGACCCTACTGTTTTAGGCTGGACACCACATTATTCCAAATACCACACCTGACTCCCATGACTGTATCTCTCTGATCCACCTGACATTCATTCCATTTCCCCATATTTCCTTCTTTCCTGTTCCTCACCCTGATCACACTTGGTTTATTGATGGCAGTTCCTCCAGGCCTAATCGCCATTCACCAGCAAAGGCAGGCTGTACTATAGTATCTTCCACATCTATCATTGAGGCTACCACTCTACCATCCTCCACTACCTCTCAGAAAGCCAAACTCATTGCCTTAACTCAGGCCTTCACTCTTGCAAAAGGACTACATGTCAATATTTATACTTACTCTAAATATGCCTTCCATATCCTACACCACCATGCTGTTACATGGGCTGAAAGAGGTTTCCTCACTATGCAAGGGTCCTCCATCATTAATGCCTCTTTAATAAAATCTCTTCTCAAGGCTACTTTACTTCCAAAGGTAGCTGGAGTCATTCACAGCAAGGGCCATGAAAAGGCATCAGATTCCATTGCTCAGGGCAACGCTTATGCTGATAAGGTAGCTAAAGAGGCAGCTAGTGTTCCAACTTCTGTCCCTCATATCCAGTTTTTCTCCTTCTCATTGATCACTGCTATTTACTGTCCCAGCGAAGTTTCCACTTATCAATCCCTCTCCACTCAAAGCAGATGGTTCTTAGACCAAAAATAAAATAAAATAAAATAAAATAAAATAAAATAAAATAAAATAAAATAAAATAAATTCCTTCCAGTCTCAAAGGCCCATTCTATTCTGTCATCATTTCATAACCTCTTCCATGTAGGTTACAAGCCATTAGCACACCTCTTAAAACCTCTCATTTCCTTTCCATTATGAAAACCTATCCCCAATCCGCTCCTTTTGACTCCCTCTTGAAGTGGGTAAGTGATTTTTGCTGACAGGACACACTCCAATACTTTCACCCTTATGAAGTTCTATTCTTTACTTTAATACTCACTCTTATTCTTGTTCCCATTCTTATGCCACCCTCTACCTCTCCCCAGCTATCTCCACCATGCTATCAATCTCACTCACTCTCTCCTAGCCATTTCTAATCCTTCTTTCACAAGCAGTTGCTGACTTTGCATTTCTCTTTCCTCCAAAATCACCAAGGCCTCAATTTACTCGCTGCTAAAAAAAGGGGGACTCTGCATATTTTTAAATGAAGAGTGTTGTTTTTATCTAAGTCAATCTGGCCTGGCATATGACAACATTAAAAAAAAACCAAAAAACTCAAGGGTAGAGCCCAAAACCTCGCCAACCGAGCAAATAATTATGTTGGACCCCCTTAGACACTGTTTAATTGGATGCTCTGGGTTCTCCCAATTCTTAGCCCTTTAATACCTATTTTTCTCCTTCTTTTATTTGGACCTTGTGTCTTCCATTTAATTTCTCAATTCATACAAAACTGCATCCAGGTCATCACCAATAATTCTATATGACAAATGATCCTTCTAACACTCCCACTATATCACCCCTTACCCCAAAATCTTTCCTCAGTTTAATCTCTTCCACTGTAGGTTCCCATGCCACCCCAATCCCGCCCAAAGCAGCCCTGAGAAACATTGCCCATTATCTCTCCATACCACCCCCCAAAGTTTTCACCCTCCCAACACTTCATCACTATTTGGTTTGTTTTTCTCATTAATATAAGAAGACATGGCCGGGCGCGGTGGCTCAAGCCTGTAATCCCAGCACTTTGGGAGGCTGAGACGGGCGGATCACGAGGTCAGGAGATCGAGACCATCCTGGCTAACACGGTGAAACCCCGTCTCTACTAAAAAATACAAAAAACTAGCTGGGCGAAGTGGCGGGCGCCTGTGGTCCCAGCTACTCGGGAGGCTGAGGCAGGAGAATGGCGTGAACCCGGGAGGCGGAGCTTGCAGTGAGCTGAGATCCGGCCACCGCACTACAGCCTGGGCGACAGAGCCAGACTCAGTCTCAAAAAAAAAAAAAAAAAGACAGGAATGTCAGGTCTCTGAGCCCAAACTAAGCCATCATATCCCCAGTGACCTGTACATATACATCCAGATGGCCTGAAGCAACTGAAGATCCACAAATGAAGTGAAAATAGCCTTAACTGATGACATTCCACCATTGTGATTTGTTTCTATCCCACCGTAACTGATACCATATAGTCTACCTGACCCTTAAGAAGGTACTTTGTAATATTCTCCCCACCCTTGAGAATGTACTTTGTACGCCTATCTCAAACCCATAAGAACTAATGATAATCCCACCACTCTTTGCTGAACTCCTAATTTGGACTCAGCCCACCTGCATGCAGGTGAAATAAACAGCCTTGTTGCTCACACAAAGCCCGTTGGTGGTCTCTTCACACTAACGCATGTGACAATATGGTTTGGCTGTTACCCCACCCAAATCTCATGTTAAATTGTAGCTCTCATAATTCCCATGTGTTGTGGAAGAGACTTGGTGGGAGATAATTGAATCATGGGGGCAGTTTTCCCCATACTGTTCTCCTGGTAATGAGTAAGTCTCATGAGATCTGGTGATTTTATAAGATGTTTCCCCTTTCATTTGGCTCTCATTCTGTCTTGCCTGCAACCATGTAAGATATGCTTTTCACTTTCTGCCATGATCGTGAGGCCTCCCCAGCCACATGGAACTGTAAGTCCATTAAACCTCTTTTTCTTTATAAATTATCCAGTCTTTGGTATGTCTTTACCAGCAGCATGAAAATGATCTAATCAAGTAAATTGGCACTGCAGAGTGGGGAGCTTCTCTGAGACACCTTAAAATGTGGAAGCAACTTTGGAACTGGGTAACAAACAGACAGAGGTTGGAAAAGTTTGGAGGTCTCAGAAGAATACAGAATAACATGGGAAAGTTTAGAACTTCCTAGAGATTTTTTGAATGGATTTGACCAAAGTGCTGATGATGATATGGACAATAAAATTCAGGCCGAGGTGGTCTCAGATAGAGATAAGAAGCCTATTGGGAAGTGCAGTAAAGGTGAGTCTTGCTGTGTTTTGGCAAAGAGACTGGAGCCATTTATCCCCTGCCCTAGAGATGGTGGAACTTTGAACTGGACAGAGATGACGTAAGGTTTTGGTGAAAGAAATTTCTAAGCAACAAAGCATTCAAGACATGACTTTGGTGCTGTCAAAAGCATTCACTTTTATAATTCAGAAAATTTGCAGCCTGACAATGCAATAGAAAAGAGGATCCCATTTTCTGAGAAGAAATTCAAGCTGGCTGTAGAAATTTGCAAAAGTAACAGGGAGCCAAATGTTAATTGCCAAGACAATGGGGAAAATGTCTCCAGGGCATGTCAGAGACCTTTGGGGCAGTCCCTCCCATCACAGGCTCAGAGGCCTAGGAGGAAAATGTGGTTTCCTGGGTCGGGCCCAGGACCCTCCTGCTATGTGCAGCCTAGGGTCTTGGTGCCCTATGTCCCAGCCACTCTAGCCATGGCTTAAAGGGACCAAGGTAAGGCTTGGGCCATGACTTCAGAGGGTGCAAGCCCCAAGCCTTGGCAGCTTCCATGTGGTGTTGAGCCTGTGGGTGCACAGAAGTAAAAAATGGAGGTTTTGGAACCTCCACCTAGATTTCAGAGGATGTATGGAAGACCTGGATTTTCAGGCAGAGGTTTGCTGAAGGGACTGAGTCCTCATGGAGAACCTCTGCTAGGGCAGTACAGAAGGGATATGTGGGGTTGAAGTCCTCATACAGAGTCCCTACTGGAGCACTGCATAGCAGAGCCATGAGAAGAGGCCCACTGTCCTCCAGAGCCCAGACTGGTAGATCCACCTACAGCTTACACCATGCACCCAGAAAAGCCACAGACACTCATGCCAGCCTATGAAAGCTGCAGATATGGGAGCTGTAACCTGCAAAGCCACAGTGGCAGAGCTGTTCAAGGCCATGGGAACCTACTTCTTGATCAGCACAGCTTGAATGTGAGATGTGGAGTCAAAGGAGATCATTTTGGAGCTTTAAGATATGACTGCTCTGATCGATTCTGGACTTGTGTGACACCTGTAATCCCTTTGCTTTGACCAATTTTATTCATTTGGAATGGCCATATTTACCCACTGTCTCTACCCCCATTGTATCTAGAAAGTAGCTAACTTGCTTTTGATTTTACAGGCACATAAGCAGGAGGGACTTGCCTTATCTCCGATGAGGATTTTTGGACTTTTTAGATAATGATGAAATGAGTTAAGAATTTGGGTGACTGTTGGGGTGGCATGATTGGTTTTGAAATGTGAAGATGTGATATTTTGGAAGGGCCAGGGGCAGAATGACATGGTTTAGCTGTGTCCCCACCCAAATCTCATTTCAAATTGTAGCTCCTGTAATTCCCACATGTTGTGGGGGGTACCCAGTAGAAGATAATTGAATCATTGGGGTGGTTTTTCCCATACTGTTCTCATGGTAGTTAATAAGTGTCATGAGATCTAATGGTTTTTACAAGGATTTTCCCCTTCTCTTGGCTCTCATTCTCTCTTGCTTGCCACCATGTAAGATGTGCCTTTTGCCTTCTACCATGACTGTGAGGCCTCCCCAACCATATTAAACTGTGAGTCCATTAAACTTCTTTTTCTTTACAAATTACCGATTCTCAGGTATATCTTTATCAACAGTGTGAAAATGGACTAATACACATACAGACTTGTTGAAAGGTTAGGAAGGCAAAATTTATTAAAAGATAGCACTCATTGGAAAAAAAAGGAGTCCTACCAACAGTCTCCCACCTCACAGATTGAATACCAGGCCACCACACAAGCTGAGGAGACCAGGTTCCTCCCTGCTGCATGAGGCACAAACTTCCTAGTGACTCTACCTCATTCTCCCAGGGTATAGCAGGCCCCCTTGTTTATTGAAGGCATTCCCAAACAAGAGCCTGGGCAGGTTCCCTCATTTGCACAAATGCATTTGATGTAAACACTTGTGGGTTAGATTGGAGGTTCTCTGGAGACCCTCCCTCATCTGCTTTCTGAATATATCATAATCACAATTATATTTCCTTTTATTATAAAGTATGAAACATTTGCAAAGAATATGAGTAGTGATATGTTTCAGTAGTGTATTTGTAGTGGTATGAAGCATTATGATAATAATATTCATAGACACAAATCCATTTTTTTGACTTAATAAAATAAATTACTGTCTTCATTGATAAATATATTACTTTATTTTGAAATTTTTAAACATGTAAAATGACTAGGGAAAATTAAACAAATTTTCTTTGAAAATATAACGAACCTGTAAGTTTTAAAAATACTATTAAAATAACATGAAGATGTTTAAATGACTCCTTTATGTGCTCCCAGTCAGAGGCAAAAGACCATATTGAGAGATGATTTGTCAGAATTTTTCTTAGCTTTCTGTGGTACCTACTTTATCAAAGCTGTAAAACAGGATTTCTTCATTGATTTTCACTGTTGTTGCAGGTTGAATCTACTGGGAAGAGTCTTTCAGCAAAGAGTGTTGTACTTATTATTATGTTTATGTGAGAGTACTCCTGGCACCAGCTCTGGTTTGGAGTATGGTGGAGGGAGACTGGGCTAAGTGAGAAGTCTAGTTGTTGTTCAGTCACCAGTAACACTCTCAGTTGACCCTACAGAAAGCTCAAGAGCTAAAACAGCTCATTAGAAGCATTCCAAGTACACTGCAATTAAAATAAGGCCTTTATCCTCTTGTATCTGTCTCTCCATAGATGTGAGCCATCCCCAATACGGTGATCCCATGTAAACCATCTTGCTGAAGTTGAGGCAGTCTCTGTGGCCAACTGAAAGATATTTGTCAACTGCAAGGCCAGAACATAAGGCAATGTGATTTTCTTCAAAGGGTGTGCTGTATGGTCTATTTCTGTGCAAGAAAACTTATTTCACCTTGATGTAGAAGAGGAACTGAGAGAAGTGATTTGAATAAAGTTGTAAAGATATCAAGCTATAGAATCTGAGATAAAGGAATATTCTTCTAAACTTTTTAAATCTCTCTCAAGGCATGGTGACTTACTCATGATGAAGACAGGTTCAGGCCCACAAAATTATTTGTAATAATGCAAAGCAAATTTGTCTTCTGGCTTTGCTTAGAAACATTCTGTATGTCTTAGTTTCCCAGTTTTAAACTAAAAATATATCTTTAATTTCCATTTTTTTTCAGGGGTTTCCAGATAGTTTGATTAGTTTTTTTTAGGCAATAAATCTCTGATTCTGGAGCTATTACAAATTCCTAAACTTAAAAGAGATTTTGTCATGCTGGGACTATTCACATTGAAATAATCACAGAAAAGTCAGCTGTAAGAGTTATATAAGTATGATTACCATACAGAGCCTTAAATATAAAGCAACTGAAATAAGAGAATCTTTGAAACTGATTTAAGGGTATCCAAGCTGTCAATGGAGATATGACCTTTTTGTGCAGAGTGAATGGCAGGTAATAATGATCTCAAAATTTAATTATATAATGACCCATAGTCAAAGCCCTTGTTACAAAGGATCTGAAATGATACATTGGGGTATTTCAAGAATGTGATGGCCTGCACCATTTGACTTTAACAGTCATCCCAGGGTATATAATGATAATTTTAAAAATATATATTGCCCCACAGTCATTAAGTGATCCTTTAAGTGAATGAAAATCCTAAATCAAAATCTTGATAGTAGCCAGCTTTCTTATGAAATGATTGTATTTTATATGGTGTTAGTTAATGCTAATAAAAATTAATACCGTTGAGTATTTTGAAAGTCAATAACATTTTCCTCTATTGTTAATGGGGTTTCAGGAGATATTCATTGGGACATCAAGGAGTTGGAAGATTACAACAAAGTTGATTGGAAGAGTCCATATACAAAACATTTTTAAGAATAAGAGATTTATTTAATTTTATTTTAAAAAGCCAGGTGAGCTTTTTTTTTCTTACATATCATAATTTAAGCCAACAAAAAATATGATAGGCTGGGCACGATAGCTCATGTCTGTAATTTCAACACTTTAGGAAGCCAAGGCGGGCAGATCACAAGATCAAGAGATCAAGAACATCCTGGCTAACACGGCAAAACCCCGTCTCTACTAAACACACACACACACACACACACACACACACACACACACACACACACACACAAATAGCTGGGTGTGATGGCACGCTCTCAGCTATTCAGAAGGCTGAGGCAGGAGAATCTCTTGAATCCGGGAGGCAGAGGCTGCAGTGAGCTGAGATCGCACCACTGCACTCCAGCCTGGGTGACAGAGTGAGACTCTGTCTCAAAAACAAAACAAAACAAACAAACAAACAAACAAACTATATATATATAATCTATATATACATATATAGACATACATATATACACACACATATATATGATAAAATTATTATAGAGGCATCTTCATGTGCATTTCAGCTGTTTGAATTGCATTTATTTTATAGTGCTGGAAATGTCACTCTATAATCATCTTCAATTACTGGTATGTATGTCTTGTCAACATTTTTAAAGAAGTCACTGAAATAAGCGCATCTATTGAGAATTTACAACACTTTACATGTTTATATGACATGAAGAGGGGGCAGTTACTCTGTTATAGAAAGGCATTATTTCCTCCTCCCCTCAATATACAATACCCAAAAACAAATCAGTGGGAATTTTATTGAATAAAGGATTAGCTTAATGTAGATGCCTGAGTCTTAATTGCTGCTTGAACATTTGTTTTACATGTAAAGTTAAAGCTGAATTCCATATAAAATTGGAAGCAGAATTCCATGGCAAATTTGGAGTTGGCAGGGAGAAATGAGCTTCTGAATCTAGCTTAAACTTCAGTGCTCCTAATTATAATTCTAAACTAAACTATCAAATGGGAGTATGGAAATATTTTTTAAAATAAATAAATTAAAAATCATGTGATCATATTTCACAAGGTATTCATAATAGTTTATATAGAGCAGGTTAAAACACTGTGGTATATAAATTTTGTGAGACAAACAGACTAAGACAAACAGACATTATAATGTAAAGGCTTCTTTATGTATAACATGAAAAATTTTAAAGTTTGAAATTAACTTCATTTCTAAATTTTTTTGGTAAATGTTTTTAAAGGACTAATATCATGCTAGATTATTGTTATTAGTGAATTTTTAATTTCTAAGCATGCACAGGATAGGATAGTATAAGAAGCTCTCACTCATCCTTCAGAAAGCTTCAGTAGTTATTATTATTTTGCTATTCTTGTCTCATCTATTATCTCACACATATTCTCTCTCTCTCTCT
Source organism: Theropithecus gelada (assembly GCF_003255815.1). Lineage (NCBI taxonomy): Eukaryota > Metazoa > Chordata > Mammalia > Primates > Cercopithecidae > Theropithecus > Theropithecus gelada. The sequence continues at coordinate 65,268,874 of NC_037671.1, read as the reverse complement.
CTCTCTCTGTTTCTTCTTCCCCATCTGTTGGCTGTTACTGTCTAGTATATCTTAAAATAAATGCAACTCTAACCAAAAAATTTTATTTTTTATATAAACACCATTCAACTAGTACAGCAAACTTAGCAATCCTTCCTTAATATAATCTATTGTTTCCAAGTTCCCTTGATTGTCCTAAATATGAATTTTTAGAATTGTTTAGTACAAATAAGTATTCCAAAAATGTCTTCACATAGCATTTGATTGATATGTTTCATAAGTCTTTTCAATCTATAACTATTATCTCATTACTCTCTTTTTTCCATTGTAACATATATGATGAAAGAGAAACCCAGTCGTTTATCCTCTGAAATGTTTTATATTTTAGGCTGGGCATCATGGGTCATGCCTGTGATCCCAGCACTTTAGGAAGCTGAGGAGGGCAGGTTATTTAAACTCAATAGTTGGAGACCAGTCTGGGCAACATGGCAAAAGCCTATATCTACAAAAAAATAAAATAAAATAAAAAATAAATTAGCTGTGTTGATTGTACACACTTGTAATCCTAGCTTTGTGGGCAAGTGAGGCGGGAGGATCGCTTGAGCCTAGCAGGTCAAGGGCGCAATAACATATGATGACACCTCTACACTATAGCCTGAGCAACAAAGTGAGAGCTTGTCTCGTGATCAAGACCATCCTGGCTAACACGGTGAAACCCCGTCTCTACAAAAAAATACAAAAAAACTAGCCGGGCGAGGTGGCGGGCGCCTGTAGTCCCAGCTACTCGGGAGGCTGAGGCAGGAGAATGGTGTAAACCCGGCAGGCCGAGCTTGCAGTGAGCTGTGATCCGGTCACTGCACTCCAGCCTGGGTGACAGAGCGAGACTCCGTCTCAAAAAAAAAAAAAAATACATAATAATAATAATAATAATAATAATCATAATAAACAAATAAAGTTTTGTCTTGTCTATTTTTGGTTGAGTTGATTGCATCTTCGTACTATTTGCTCTGTTGTCTTATGTATTCCCTGTAAATCAATCATTTGACTCAGAGGCTTACTGACTTAGGTGTTATTTTGTACTTTAGTCACTTGTAGAAATAGTCACAGTCTCAGGGCAGTTACTTATCCAGAGGCATATAATGCCTAAGTGCCCTACTCTTGTTGTAGCTTTTGTAGTTTGGTGAGAGGTAGGGAATGGCACCCGGTAGGTCTTCCTTTTTCTCCCTCATTGTGGGAGGTAGGGTTACAGTGTTACAGGATTCATTCAGTGCCACTTCATCAGCTGGAAATCTCTTTGGCTGCTGTGACCTCTGCTGGAACTTGCTTGGGGCAACCAGGCTCACTCCACCCACTCAGCCTGGCAGGCTGCTCTCTGCTTGTACCATGGCCCAGATCTTGCAACCACTGTGGGATCTGTGCTTACCCCACAGCTGAACCAGGCATGCCATGAGTGGCTTCCATGTTGGGCACTGACATCTAGACAGTTACTTCAGATTGGTGATGCCTAAAAACTCAGAGATGCCACCCACCATAGAGCCCCCAGGGGTTTTATAGCTCTTTTCTGGGGAGTCTCAAGGTCTGAGCCCCCAAGAAATGTTACAGCTCTCTCTTATTCCTGTCTGCAGTTCAGTGAAAAAGGGCATGATACAGCTCATTCTTGTCACCTGAAGCTTCATGAGTTCCAGGTTCTTGTCCCATAACCAAGAGGACAAAGCTGTGTGGACATCAGAGAGTGAGTAGGGCAGATAATAATTTTATTGGTGACAGAAGGAAAGCTTTCAGTGGAGAGGGGACTCAAGAGCGGGTAGTTTTCTGTGTCACAGAGGGCCCAAAGCAGGTTGCAGTTTGTGAGGCTGAGTCTGGGGATTTTATGGGTTCAGAATGGGGGAGTGTGTGCTGGTTGGTTCATGAGTGGACCTGAAGAAAGCATCTTTTGATTGGATAAAAGACATTGAGGAAGTTCTCACTCTGGTCGAGGACTCTACTGGAACTGACAGCTCAGTTTTCAGGATTTGAACTATCTTTGTCTTGAAGGTTGGGTTTCACTGAGGACCCGCCCCTGTGTGCCTAGGAATTTGTCTGTCTCCTGTAACTATTACTCTTAATAGACGATCAGTGGCTTCCCATGTTATTTGATTCAATCCATCCATTATAAAATTCCCCATCGATTTTTCACCTAATCATTTTTGGTAGAGATTGATGAATGTTTCCTAGACTCATTATTTATTTAGGAAATATAAACTAGTGAGGTTTGTTTTGCATAATTTTTCCACATCTTTTAGCTATAATTGTTTTACAAAGTGGAAATTTCCTTCATTGGCACATTTGGTCATTAAGATAAAATATTTACAGAAAATCTTGGATAAATAATTGGTACTCCTCCATCCTTTTAAATCAGTTTTCAGAGCAATGATTACTTGCCCAAGCAGTGGTATGACCAGTGAGATTATTGATTTTTTTTTTAGTTATTTTGAAATGGGGTCTCACTTTATTGCCTAGGATCCTAAGTCCAAGGGATCCTCTTGCACCAGCCTCTGGAGTGGCTGGAATCATAGGCAGTAACTGCCATGCCTGGTGTGATGGTTAATACTGAGTGTCAATTTAATTGGATTAAAAGATGCAAACTATTGTTCCTGGATGTGTCTGTGATGGTGTTGCCAAGGAAGATTAACATTTGAGTCAGTGGACTGGGAAAGGCAGACCTACCCTCAATCTGGGTGGACACTATCTAATCAGCTGCCAGTGCAACCATAATAAAAGCAGGCAGAAGAATGTTGGAAAGACTACACTGGTTTAATCTACCAGCCTACATATTTCTGCTGTACTGTGTGCTTCCTGCCTTCGAACATCAGACTCCAGGTTCTTTAGCTTCATGACGAACTGGCTTTCTTGCTGGTCAGCCTGCAGATGCTCTATCGTGGGACCTCACCTTTGATCATGTGAGTTAATACTCCTTAGTAAATTCCCCTTTATATATACATCTATCTTATTAGTTCTTTCCTCTAGAGAACACTGACTAGTACACCTGTCAATATTTTTAAAATATTATTTTGAAATTTTGCACTTTAGCAGTGATCGCCATCCTGCCCTCATGAATTAGCAAACTCCAACGCTGTTACTCCTGTAATCCTCATTTTTCTCTTAATGGTAATTCTCTTAGGTTTCCCACTGGATTTAAGTGAAACATTATGTTTCACTGCGTTTTGAGAGTTTTGAGTGGTAAGAAACCACTGGGGAAGCTCAAACATATTTATGATTAGTTGTCTTCTGACTAACCAAAAGACATTCTGAATGACTAACGGATTACAGTCTTTAATCTTGGAGATCATCACCCAGGTTAACAGATAGAATACTGCAAATACAGATACAAATACAGATTAGAAAAATACAGTCCTAGCTAAAAATTTGTAGATATGGTGAATACTATTTGAAAGTGTTAATATAATCAATAACAAAATAAAATAATGTGAATGCTATAAATTCCTCTCATGTAGTAGTACATTGAATGGCATCATCTACATGTATAGCAAGTTTTAATTAACTCATGTAGAATGAATCTAAGATCAACTTACATGTTCTTTCCTTAAACATACATTGCTACTGAAATAAATCAAATGCTGAAAATTCAAATTAGTTTATTCTTCTATCTTTTAAATATATCTATATATACATATGTATGGCTTATATTTGAATATCTCTAGAGTTTGTTCATAGAGCTTGAATATGTTAGTATATTTCAGAAAACTAGAATAATTATCTTTTGGAACAACTAAAGGCTATAGGTAGGTTATAATTTATAGCATTTTGTTATCAAGATCATTCCAAATTATCTTATCTTTCCTATGTTTGAGTGCAGGATTTCCTATAGCACTATATACCATAAATGCCAAAGGATTAATGTACTTTACTCAGCATTTTATTTCCCTTATTCACATTTTAAGATTTAGTTTGAAATACGAATTTATTCTCTTTCCTCCATCCACAGTGATTAGCACTTTGCACACTCTTTGCTACTTCGTTAAAATATTCACCAACACTTCTTGCTTCCTCAGGGATCAAGTGCAATGAGAAAGAGGACACTGTCATCAACTGAAAGCTACTAAAATATACACACATTTCTATTGGTATTTCTTGCTGCATTTCATATTTTGACATTGAGAGCCCTTCTGGAAAAAATACTGAGATGCCAGAGGTATATCTGGATAACTTGAAAAGAAAATTATAGCTTGATTGTATACTTGTACCAGTTCTATAATGATAACAAAACAAAAGGAGCAACTTTAGTAACTGATATTCCCAAAATCTGACCCTGTCTTTTACCATCAAGACAGTTTTCAAAAGATTCAAAAACTTCTCTTTGATTTAATAAAAGATATGCAAGAAAAAGTTACTAATGCTACAGAGTATTTAAAAATAAATTAATCATTTCATCTCCACCTCAAAAAAAAAAAAAAATTCCTAAAGTCTCTTTTAACACTAAGGTTTTCTTTTCCTATTTATTTTAGCTTTTGTGTATTAGAATTCTATCTACTCCAAATTACATCAAATGTGGCAAATCAATGTCAATATTGATCTGAAATCTTTCTCAAGTGACATATACCACCACACAATAAAAGGAATTATTTTTCTTCTGATAACACAGAAGATGGGAATGCTTTTCCTTTTATCCTATCTCAAATTTTATTTACTACTTTATTTCTTACAATATTTTTTGTTAAGCACTATAAAATAATGTGCTCATGATACTTCCTTTTTCCTTAACTTTGAAAATAAATGCAGAATTTCCCGTTGATGAGTATTCTTTCATTCTTATGGTCATCCTAAATCATCCTGGTTAGCAAAAATACACCTTAGACAAATGAATTTAATAATAGTTACAAAAGTTACTGTAGTCCCTATTTTTGTATTAAATCAATGGCACATTACTATTATAACAAATTTTATATTTTTGAATCAGTATAGAATATAACATTTTTATATCTTTGGCTAGGAAATGTAATGCCACTTTCAGCATATACACAGAAAATATGTGAAGACTCACACAGATGGAAACACACACACATGCACAGACAAATTCATATCTAGCTGACACTCTAGTTTTATACAAAGTTTATCTATTTTGGTTTTAGCTTTCAGCACAAAATACTTACCTCATTGCATATTGACCCTTGGCTTTTGTTCATACCAAAAATATTTTCAATTCATCTTTGAAGAATTTTGAAATCTCCTTTTATGAGTCTTCTTTAATGTTGTGCCAAACAGAATGCCAAGAATGTTAATGATATTGCTATATTTTCCATAATTGAAAAATGACAAATTATCCTGTCTAACGGCTGAGCTTGTAATCTATAATCAGTCTACTTCATTGCTAAAAATGACAATGGCAAACAATAGGCTCTGTTTTATTACCTAGTTCATTTTATTAAATTACCTTAAAATTAATATTGAGTAATATTTTTATAATGTTAAATGCTGAGATTTATTATTTCCTTTTATGTGGGTAATTTAATGTAGTACACAATATATTATGTATGTGTAAGTTAATCAGCAGTGTTTATCTTCTTTAGCAATGTACTTATTAATCAAAAGTGAAAACAATTATTTATATTATATGAATTTTCTAATAAAGCATTCAGGTCAAAATTTTTATTTAAGTTAGTTGAGGGATTACTAGAAGTTACACAAAATAAAATCCTTTGTTCTTAATGTACTTTTACTACATTTTTGAAGAGGAAAAATCACCTATAAGAGACACATTTTCAATGACAATTAAATAGTACAACTACAAAGTGTTGATTTGGGATACAATTTAAAACCTTTAACTTTTAATAGAGTAGATCTATGAGGACGGATTGTTGTGTGACAGCTTATTCCAGCATATCCTCAAGTCCCTTTGGAGTCACTGAAACACGGATCTAGCACATGGCTAAAACAGTGCTAGGTCCAACTCCAAATCAAACTCACAACTCTGTGAATGCTACCAAAATATACTGTTTAATACTTATGAAGAGTTGGAAGAAAGCTAACCTGAGGTAATGCATATCTTGATGGCAGCAAGATTACATTCCAGGCAACTATAATTAGGTTAATTTGGCTAAAAAATGCATTCTCATTTTGAAGCTCTTACATTTGATTATGTTGAAATTTCAACTGTATTATATTGTTTTATTTTTTAGACAATAGTTTTCTATTAGATATTTCTATGTTAGGTAATTTTGAAAACAACTTGTTATACAATCACATACATCACCATTATTGAAATATGAATACCAAAAAAAATTGATTTGTAAGTATTTTTTACTTAATGAAGTAATAAAATACATTATCTAGACTACTAAACTAACATAATTAGCTTTAAAAACTCACACAAATGTATATCTTCCAAGCAGATTTTATGTTTTATGGAAAATCTTTAAAGTAAATTGTTGAAATCAGATTTTTATACATTTTATACTGATATATTTAAGTAGGTTAAGATTAAGTGGCTCATATCAGCAAACAGCAAATACTTATTCCTATTAGTGTATACTGACTTACCACAAATATTTACACTGCTTTTATTAAAATAATTTCATCAAAAGGACTAAATATTATGTAAAAAGCAACTTTTATTACTATGCAATACAGTTTACCATAAACAATAAATTATAAAATGTCAAAACACCTTGTTCCAGACAATTTTTAATAAATTAAAATTAAATAGTGAAATGCAAACTTTCAATGTTTAAAGTTTTTTTTTTTTTTTTTTAGGTTTTTTTTTTTTTTTTTTTTTTTTAATAGACTGAGTTTTGCTCTCGTTGCCCAGGCTGGAGTGCATTGGCGTGATCTCAGCTCACCGCAACCTCCACCTCCTGGGTCCAAGCTATTCTCCTACCTCAGCCTCCCAAGTAGCCTGGGTTACAGGTGCCCGCCACTATACCCAGCACATTTTTTGTATTTTTAGTAGAGACGGGGTTTTGACATGTTGGCCAGGCTGGTCTAGAACTCCTGACCTCAGGTAATCCAATACACTCATGAACCTTGCAATCATTACTTCAAATAATATGTGGAATTTCCTGTCACTCCAGGAAGTTATCTCAGCTTCTTTCTAGTAGACTCCTCCCAATTCTTGGCAATATGCAACCACCAATCTGCTTTCAGTCATGATAGATAAGTTATGCTTGTTTTAGAATTGTATATTATGAAATCATGCAATATATACTATCTTTGGTTTGCCTTCTTTTTTTCAACACAATAAAATTGAGATTCCAAATATGTTTTTACTGTATCAGCAAACTTCTCCCCTTTTGTTATTAATATTTTATTGTAGGGATATAACACAATGTGTTCATTATTTGATGGACATTTGGATGGTTTCTAGTTTGGGGCAAATAATTATGAATTTACCCATCTATTGTGGATTGTAAATTTTCATTTTTCTTGGTAAATATTGTGTAATTGCTAGAACATAGATTAAATGAGTATTTTACTTTTTAAAATGTGCAAAATAATATTCCAATGTGTTTGTACTATTTTACACTTCTATAACAACGAAGGTAAATTCCAGCTCCTCTGCATCTTGGCCAATATTATATATTGTCAGGCTATTTAATTTCAGCATTTTAGTGCATGTGAAAAAAATTCTTTTTGTAATTTGTCTTTCTCAGAGATTAATGATTTTGAGTATCTTTTCTCTTTTTCTTTTTTTTTTTTTAGACAGAGCCTTGCTCTGTCACCCAGGTTTGAGTACAGTGGCATAATCTCGGCTCACTGCAAGCTCCGCCTTCCAAGTTTAAGCAGTTCTCCTGCTCAGCCTCCTTAGTAGCTGGGACTACAGGCATGTACCACCAAGCCCCGTTAATTTTTTTTTTTTTTTTTTTTTTTTTGTATTTTCAGTAGAGATGCGGTTTCACCGTATTAGCCAGGATATTCTCGATCTCCTGACCTCGTGACCCACCCTCCTTGGCCTCCCAAAGTGCTGGGATTACAGGAGTGAGCCACCGCGCCTAGCCTTGAACATCTTTTCAATGCTCAAGGTGCCTTTTTTGTGTGTGAAATATTCCTTTAAATATTTTGCCTATATTTTATAGAACTTTTAAATTTATTATTGATTTGTATATATTTCTTATATAATCTGGGCACAGATTTGTATACTTTCTACTAGTGTGGGGCTGCTTTTTTAAAAAAAATTTGTTTAGGAATATGATATGACATAATACAATAAGAGAATGTAATGTAAATACAATACAATAGACAGGTTTTATGTGTCCAGTTCAATGGCTTCTGAGTATTGTATACACAGTGTAATCAACACATAGGATGAGATAGTGTTTCTATTATCTAGAAAACAAGTGTCTCTTGTGCACTTTTCTAGTCCATTTGCATTTTCACAGGCAGCCTCATTATTATTCCTATAATAATAAATTATACTCTTTTATCATTTTATATAAATAAAATTATATGGTATATTTGTTTTTAGGTCATCTTGTTTCAAATTAACATAATGTTGATGAAATTGTGATGAAACATTTTTTTCTATATTCTTTGGGGGTGTGGTAAGTATAACATATTAACAATACATTAGTATAGAATAATTTCTATACTAATAAAAAAGAAAATACTGAAAGAAGGCAGGAGAGTAAAACAAATGAAGCATAGAAAGAAACCGTGTAAATCAAAAGTGTAAATTATAATGGTAGAAATAAATTCAAATGTAGTTGCAGTTACAAGCAATGCATAGAAACAATTATCTCTACTTAAACATAGACATTGTGAAATTAGGTTGAATATATACACTATAATTCTTTGCAATGTATCTCAGGGCATGGAAAAGTCAACAGTAAATGTGTGGCAAAGTAACTAGGATAAATAATAATAAAGAGAGCTTATGAAATTAAAAGAGAATGTCCTATTACTATGTAGCTAGTGTATAAATCACTCGTTTATAAGGAAAACAAATAGGAAACCAATAAACCCCCCAAAACTCAAACAAAAACAATCATATAACAAGAAACGTAAAATACATAGCAGATAAACAAAATAAAATAATGAAAAACCAAACAAGTAGTATGAACCATATCAGTTATAACAAATTATATCAGTATTTTACTTCTATTAAAATGGAAAGAAAATTAGGATTCATTGAAATAATTAATAATAATAGAACAATACGGCCGGACGTGGTGTCTCACGCCTGTAATCCCAGAACTTTGGGAGGCCGAGGCGGGTGGATCACGAGGTCAGCAGATCGAGACCATCCTGGTTAACATGGTGAAACCCTGTCTCTACTAAAAATACAAAAAATTAGCCGGGCGTGGTGGCGGGCGCCTGTAGTCCCAGCTACTCGGGAGGCTGAGGTAGGAGAATGGTGTGAACCCAGCAGGCAGAGTTTACAGTGAGCCGAGATTGCGCCACTGCACTCCAGTCTGGGAGACACAGCAAGACTCCTTCTCAAAAAAAATAAAAATAAAAATAAAAATAAATAATAATAATAATAAAACAATACAAATTATTTGCTACTCCCTAAAACATATCTAAAACAAATTGATAAAGATGTTTTAAGGCATAAGAATGGGCAAATATGTAAAAAGAAAATAAGTAAAATTAAAGGTTGGACTCTATTAATTTAAGAAAAAAGTATTAGGGCCAAAAGCATTCAAAGTTACAGAAAACATCCTATCATATGGATGCAAGATACCATGCACAATGAAAATATCATAGTTATAAAATTTTATGAACCAAGTAACAGAGCATAAAAGTATATTAGGCAGCAGTGTTAGAAAGTCAGACACATATACAAAGTACACAAATGTACTGGATTTTAACACATATTATCTGTCCATGAAACATCAAATAGTACGAAAATAGAATCATACAACATTTGTACTATATATAACACCGAGATGTTACAGGAGACAAAGCTGAAGAACTGTGATGTAAATTTCCTTCTTTTCTTCTTTTTTCTTGCTTTTCTTTTCTTTTTGTTTTTTGTTTCCCCTTTTATTTGTTTGTTTATTTTCTCAAGGCATATATTCACTTACTTTAGAAGCATACTTTTGAGAATATGTGAGGTGGGAAATTGAAAATAAAGAGAATGACTTTTTAGTTACTCAAAATATTTTTTTCCATTCGCTGTAAATAAGACAATGGTGATACAATTAAGCTTAACTTATATGCTTCACTATGCTATGCTATGCTAATATGTGTATTTATGAAGAAAATTTAATGTAACATTATCATGATTACATCCTTCTAAAGTTAGAAATATCTTAGCTCCACAAAATAGGAAGTTAGGTGACAAATGCTTTAAAATTTTTGCTATTCTTATTGTGATATGTGTGCAGGTGTATTTTTTTTCTTAAAGCTCTCTTAATTTGAGAAAATGCCATAAAAGAAGAGTTGGTCTTTTCTTCCTAATTCATATTGAATAATATACTATGAAAAGCTATTTTTAAGTGCTCAAGTAAACTCATGTTTGCTTGTTTATTCATGTGTTTTTCTTTTTTTTTTTTTTTCCAGAATTATTTGGGAATGAATCTATACAAATTCTCTCTCTCTCTCTTTTTTTTTTGAGACGAAGTCTCACTCTGTTGCCCAAGCTGGAGTTCAGTGGCGCAATCTTGGCTCACTGCAACCTCTGCCTCCTGGGTTCAAGTCATTCTCCTGCCTCAGCCTCCTGGGTAACTGGGATTACAGGCACGCACCACCAAGCCTAGCTAATTTTTGTATTTTTAGTAGCGATGGGTTTCACTGTGTTGGTCAGGCTGGTCTCAAACTCCTGCCCTCATGATCTGCCCACCTTGGCCTCCCAAAATGCTGGGATTAGAGGTGTGAGCCACCACACCCGACCTGAATCTATTCAATTATTAATGTAAAATACAACAGCTTTTAAGAAGAGAATGTCTTATCACAGCTTTGAACACTTTTTGACACTGTATTTTTTCCCCTTTTTGTTAAGATTAAATTCTTCTCTAACAGAAAAAAAAAAAATAACAATGGCTCAAGGCAAAAGTTTCATTTTTTTCTCATACATTAAAAGTAGGTGGTTCAGGATGGGAGAGGGGATATGAACTCATTAGGGATACTAGGTCTTTATGTTTTCTTATTTGACTATCCGTGAAGGAATCGGAGGTGGCTGCTGAACTGTAGCCTTTCTGTGACCTCTGTTAGTGTTCAAATTTCTCTCTCTGGGCAAAACTCAGAATATGCATATGAGACATTTTCCATTCTAATGTCTACTTGCTTAAAGTCTGAGCTCCAGATGGGGATAAAGGACAAATAAAAACAAAACAAAACACCTTGCCCCTCCTTGAGTCCTGTGTTCCGGATGTGACCTAGAATGAACTGATCTTTGACTGAAGGGACACGGGCCTGACGGACAACTGAACATAGTGAACATGAATAAGTGATAGATAGATTAATTAACAGATTTCCACAGTATAAGTCCCAAAGCCCTTTATCAACCATTAGAGGCATCTCCAAAACTGTGTGAGATTGAATTATGTACCAATTCGTTGTGTGAACACAGACTATCTGAGACAGGCAGGTCTCAATCAATTTAGAAACTTTACTTTGCCAAGTGTAAGGACGCACCTATGACACAGACTCAGGAGGTTCTGAAAACATGTGCCCAAGGTGGTCGGGGCACAGGTCAGTTTTATACATTTTAGGGAGACATAAGACATCAGTCTGCATGTTTAAGATGTACATTGGTCCCGAAAGGCAGGACTACTTGAAGCAAGGGAGGGGGCTTCCAGGTCACAGGAAACAAAGGTTGCATTCTTTTGAGTCTCTGATTACCCTTTCACTGAATACACAATTTCCATGTGACAGGAGGGCAGAGGAGTAGTCACTTATGCCTTAATCTGGCTTAGTGAAACAAAAGGGCAGAGGAAGCAATCAGATAACACATTCGCTTCAGGTGAACAGAGGACTGACTTCCAGTTCTCTCTGTCCTTTGTCCATGGGAAATTTTCTTTGGTGAAAATTGTGAGGCAGGTATGTAGCTTTTTTATCTTTGCAGCAATCTTATTTAGAAATAAAATGGAGGCAGGTTTGCCAGATGTAGTATCAAACTTGACATTTTCCCTTGGCTTAGTTATTTTGGTCCTGAGATTATTTTTTACAGTTGACATCATTCAAAGTTGTGTTGAACGTGTGTGTGTGTATGTGTATATGTGTGTGTGTGTATATATGTAATATATAATACACATATATAACACAATAGTAATATATAAAAACATATATAATATATGAATAGTACCTAATAGTAATATATATAACATAATAGTAATATATAGCATATACAATATATTAAAATTTATATAACATATAAATATATATTTATGATATAATTTATATGCTATATATTAAATTGTACTATAATATAATATATATTATTAAATATGTTATAAATTTATATATTATATTATAAATAACTATATTTAAATATATATAATAATATATAACTGTATAACATATATAATATATAATATTAAAGTAGCATTAATTACATGTTAGTATATTATATGTTAATATATATTTTATATATATTATGGACTGAATTATCTCTCTCCAAAATTCATGTGTTGAAGTTCTAACCCTTAATATGACTGTATTTTGTGATATAGCCTTAATAGAAGTAAGGAAGGTTAAATGAGGTCATAAGAAAGACACCATTACCTAATGGGAATGTGTCTTTATTAGAAGAAGAGACACCAAAGAGTTGTTTCCCGCTTGCCAAATACACACAGAAGAAACGTTATGTGAGGGCACGGGAAGAAGGCTACAGTCTGCAAACAAAAAAGGGCTCTCGCCAGAAATCAAATTTACTAGCAATTTAATCATGGACTCCAATAAACAATAAATAACTGAAAACAGATCGAAGTTGTCATTATAAAATGACAAGGATTTATTTTTTTAAGACACTCAGTCCATAATATTTTGTTATGGAAGCCCAAGGCAACTAATACATATGAACATATGTATGAATAGTTGTGTGTATATACACACTCACATATGTGTACACACAAATATTTATAGCAAAACTATTTCATTGCATATAATATTATGCTTCCATTGTCCATTTGGTAACTTACATCGTGAGATAATATTTCATTAATATAGGTTTAGTCTGAAATAATGTTCTATTAATGTAGGTCTAGTCATTGATTCCTATGCAATTTTGTGGGTGATTTTTAGATAGATTCAGGAAGTTTTCTAGGTAAATAATTATTCTACTGGTTGACTGCAAGTTCTAATCTCATAGATGCTTGTCTTCTAATTTTTTTTAAATTTTGATCTACTGCTAGATTTACAGAGCAGTTGCAAAAGTAGCTTAGGGAGTTTTCATACATCCTTCAATGAATCTCCTCCAGTGTTTATGTCTCACATATCTGCAACTCGACTATCTTGTAACCAAAACTTTTATGAAAATTTGACTTAAACAATGCATTGTTGAATGTGTTAATGTTTACTTGGTTCTGTTTTACATTAATAGCAGTTGTAATAAATGCAATTTGTTATTATAAGGCATGTGTGCCTATTAACTAGATTCTTACCTTTTTTTCTATTTTTTCCTATTTTTTCTTATTTGTTTATTCTGGAAAGTCTTGCCTATACTTGCTTTTGATACTGTAAACACTTTAATCGACAGACTGTGAGATCATAAACAAACAGCAGGAGAGAAAGAAAACTCCTCAAATATGACAAATTTAACAATTAGCAATTTAGGGAAGGACATAACCATAATACAGAACAGATAATTTAATTAATGTATTTTCAGCATGCTTGTGTGAATTATAAGACTCAATTCAAACTAATATGAAATCTCAGAAAACTGCGTCTACCTTATCTTTCTAAGCATTATCGGGGAGGAAAACACCAGAGATGCTACCAGCTGTAGTCTACAGTCATCTGCAACATTCTTATTCTTACAGCTCATATTAGCTTTTTTAAGTAATAGCACTGGAAGCATCCATAAAACTGTAATCTCTGTATGATATCAGATTCACAAAAGAACTCCAGTGGCTTACCATTCTCTACCATTTACATATGAAAAACACAGAACTGCTCAATCAAGGAAGTTTAACCTACTAAAGTAACTAGAAGAGTAACTCCCATAGTTTTCTCTCTTTTCTATTAAACTTATTTGAAAACATAACCAATATTAAAGAAATAATGGCTAGCAGTGAGGCACATCAATGTTCACAAGACTACAAAATTTGAAATCTATTATTTCATGTGGTAGAGTTCTTGTAATTATATATTTTATACAAATCCCTATCATGTCACCTGGGGTCCCCAACCCCCAGGCCACAGACAGGCAGTTGTTTGTGGCCTGTTGGAAGCCAGGCTGCACAGCAGGAGGTGAGCAGTGGGCAAGCATTATCAACTGAGCTCTGCCTCCTGTCAGAGCAGCAGTGCCATTAGATTCTCATAGGAGGGCAAACCCTATTGTGAACTGCACATGCAAGGGATCTAGGTTGTGTGCTCCTTATGAGAATCTAATGCCTGATGATCTGAGGTAAAAGAGTTTCATTCCAAAATCATTGCCCACCCCCAACACCCATGCTGGTCCTATGGAAAAATTGTCTTCCAGGAAACTGGTGCCAAAAAGGTTGGGGGACTGCTGATATAAGTGACCAACCTGAAAAGTAATTGAGCTAAAGCCTCAACTTATTGGATAATATTTTATTATCCATGTGTTCTCTATGATATTTAAATGAACTCATAGCTTAATTAAATGGCTAAATTATATAGACTACAATTATATATCATTGCTAAATAAAAAATATTTTCTAATGTAAACTTAATTTTTGTATTTTGAAGTCTACTCACATAGAAAAAGATTGTGAAATTTAAGTGTGAGATGCTTTAGATATTCTATTACTATCTACTTAACAAAATGTATTATTATTAATCTAAACAATTCTGTGATTTCTTCTTTTCAAATTGCTTCTGAATGATTTCACTGAATTTGTATGCTACATTCATTACGTGGCAGTCAGAAAATTGCCCTTTCCTTGTTAGCAGAAATGAAATATGCCATTTTGTAACTTTTAAAGGGAAGCAGTAATAAACACATTTGAACTATTTGCAGCTTTAAATAGGTGAAGCAAATTATTATAGAATGTAAATCACTAAAGATGTAATATTTAAACTGCAAACTGTCAGTCCACAGAGCCATTATATCACCATATGGAAGTGATATTTACTTATAAAGTGATAAGATTATAATGAATACATGTGTTTTTCACATCAGAGTTTGACTGTCTATAAATATAAGACAGAATGAGAAATGTATCAAACAGAATACAAAATAACCTGAAAACTGAGGCAAGGCAAGTCTTTCTCTTTTCTTAAAATTTGTGAAAAAAAATGACGCCTTGTTACAGGCTTATACTCAGGTTTTTATTTTGGGTCCTCTTTCAAGGATTCAAATAATATTACTCCATAACGTACAAGGGAGTGGTGTCAACTTTAATGGTAGAATAGACGCTAAACAGAATCTACCCTGTTCTGCTCTGTTATACACTCGAGAAGCTGAATGTTCCACATGTACTCCTGGGATTCTGTGTCACAGTTGCCATGGATAAAGTTGAAGAATATAAGCAAATTTACCAAACTTTATGAAATATACATTTGCATAGTGGGGAGAAAAAAATAAGTAAACCAACATACATTCAAACCAAAATTTTATCTCAATTGTTCAACTCAGAGAGTGGTCTCAATCAATATGAATCATTAAAACCATACTGAATCTTCACATTTTAGCTGTTAAAAGGGCTGAATGACTGACTAGCATTGCCTTTCTGCAGCATATATTTTTAGTCACTTATAGCAATAGTCACAGTCTCAGGGTGATTATTGAAATTAGCAAATCTGTAACACATTTGGAATAGTTTTGAAGGTAGTCTAATGAAACATACAGTGTACAATCAATACAAAACAGCAGGAACAGAGTTATACAATGATTCTCAATCATACATTGTAATGCAAATTGTGAAGCTTGCTGTGTAATGCTTTCTATAAATCCTTACATTTCAGAAACTGTAGAAAATGGTAGGATTTTTTCTTTTCCTTGAAAAGAGGAGCAACTAAAATTGCATGCACTAACTTGAAAAAGAAAAGAATGAAATAAAATAAATGTACCTCTCTAGTTTGGGGGGTCATACTGTGCAATAATTTCATAGTAGATTTTTCTTTTAACAATTATTTACTTCATTAAAAACAAATTTTCATTTTTTCTCTTTACTTTATTTGTTCTTTTTCTCATTGCTAGTGTTATACATCTTTCCCTTAAATCTCTTGGCCTATGCCTCATAAGTGTCACTGACACCCAATAGGACATTAAAGCCAAGGAAATATGAACTTTACTCTTCTTTTCACAAGAGCAGAAGCAACAAACAGAAGTCGGATGCCACCACAAAGTGCAAAATACTTTATTGTGCCCTTACTTAAATCAGTAAGGGTGATTTTGCTCCCTCAGGGGATATTTAAAAATGTCTAAAGACAATTTTGTTACA